>NC_133793.1:890998-993163 GCF_003597395.2 Chelonoidis abingdonii
ACGAGGGTCGTCCGGCACGTCTGCTCTCGCTGGCTGCTGAGCTCCATCTGAAGGCCGGCGCCCGGCTTTTATACTTCCGGGTCGCCACCTGACCCTTTGAGGGGCGGGGCTTCCGCCCGGAAGTTCCACCGTGGGGGAAGATGGACGGGGCTCAACCCTCCCTGTGGAGGAGGGGAGCCACACCGCCTCGCTACAACATGGTAGCACAAATTAATCATTTATTAGTAAGTTAAAGTTTAATTATGGCTTTGCTTTCTCTGAGGGAAATCCTGGCCTTCTCCCTGCTTGGCTTTTGGGCAAAACAGTAGTGCTGGATTGGAGGAAGCTAATTAAAATCTAAGTGAAAGTGGAACATGCCAGCCACAGCACCTAGGGAAAGGAATTACGGGGCCAAAGCACAGTCAGCCTTTGGCAACCAGTGGGGCAGTTGTTGGGGTGGGGTTGCTGGGTTGATTTTTCCATGATTTTGTATTTAACAGTCATTAGTTTATCAAAGAACCAGGGATCAAAAGCTACAGCTGTGACCAGAGGTCAGAGCTGTCACCCCATTCACTCCGGATGTGTCTACACTGCAATAAAACCCCAGGGCTGGCCTGTGCCAGCTGACTTGAGCAGGGGCTGTTTCACTGCAGTGTAGATGTTGAGGCTCAAGTTGCAGCCCAAGTTCTAGGACACTCCTACCCTGCAGACTCCTAGAGCCCAGGCTCCAGCCTGAGCCTGAACCCTGACAGAGCAGTGAACCAGCCCCTGCTCCCTGAGCCCCACAAGCCGGAGCCAACCGGTACAGACCACCATTTCTAATCCCTGGTTAGAGGTACCTTTGTGCTCGGGGAGTGCAGCAGCCACATGTGCTCAGAGGGAAAGAGCGTCATGCACCTCAGGCCCCCTGCACCGGGTACGCTGAAACCTGGGAGGGCCAAGGTACCTGCATGCAGTGGCATTTTAAACAGTCCCTGGCTAAAGCTCTTTCCCTAGCCCCAGGCCCCCAGTGCCAAGGGAGAGTCTGGCACCATTCAAAGAGCAGAAACACAGCCAAGCTCTCCTGCTTCTTGCTGCATAGCAGGGCATAGCCTTCCCTGGGGCCAGCGCACCACCGGGACGTCTGCACAGGCCACCAGCCCATCGTCTCCGTGCACCCTGCTCCTGGGCAGAGCTCTTGCCTGCTGAGGGCAAGGGTCTGAGCTCAGTGATGAGCCGGAAGGGATCTCTGGGACTCCCAGGGTTCCCACACTGTACAGAGAGTGAAAGCCTTGCCTCCCCGGGGCCTCACTCCTGCCCTGCCGGAGACAACAGTGGCCTTGGGGGTTGGCCTGGGTGCCAAATACTGAGTATTTGTGTTTGGTCTTTGCTACAGCAACTGGGAGGTAAAAATCCCATCGTGCCAGAGGGGGAGGTTCTACCCCAATGCAAAGGCCTCAGGTGTCCCCTGCCCCAAGTCTCTTCAATCAAATTTTTCACAGATGATCACTAATTGTGCGTGCCCCATTTTCTGGGCGCCCAGTGCAAGATGTGGAGCCAGATTTGCAGAAGTGCTGAGCACTCAGCTGCAACTGAAGTCAATGGGAACCATGGTGCATTGACTTTCTAAGGTGCTAAATAATGCTCAGTGCTCTGAAAAGTCAGGCCCTAGTGGGGTCAAGTTAGGCACCCAAAAGTGGTGACAGCTTCTGACAATTTGGTTGCAAATCTCTGACTGTCTCAGTTCCTGAGCTGTACAATGGCGATATTAACTTACCATCAGCAGCTCACAGGGTGCAGTAAAGATACATCCGTTAAAGTTTATGAAGCAGTCTGCAATGGCCAGGAAGAAATATATCATTTTGTATTCAGCACAGGGTTTGGATGTGTATGGGGGACCAAAACCTCAATGAGGAAAGAAATATTGAATAACCCACTCACTGAATGAAGCAGGGGTCCTGTGGAAAAAGCGTGTATGATTCCATAGTTAGTCTGTATCATGGTGCATATGCACAAGGAGGCCAAATTAAGTATACAGCCAATCTTAACGCTAGCATTTCTGAAAGTCTGAGTGCTTGACTTTAACAGAACAGTATGGTTGCAATGTCATATGATACATTTATATAAATACATGTAACAGAGTCTTTGCGGTGCACACAGTCCATGGATTTTTAGATTTGCCCTGGAAGGGACATACCTGACCCCGCATTGTAATCTCTCAGCACAGCTGTAAATGACAACACAAAGTGCGAGGCCTGGACATTTCATCCCGTCTCTGGCCACAGCACTTGCCTTTCAAGTACATCCAAGAGCAGGAGCTGATTTTAAAAGCTACACAGCAGTGATCCTGTGACCAAATGCAGCCCTATATTCACACCCTACCCACTGTTGTAATAATCTTCATACAAAATCTGCCTCGTGCAGTATATTTGAAAACTAGTAACTCACTGGTCAGTAATATTGTGACCTGTATGTAGTAACATGTGTAAAGTTATGAAATTCACACACACACACCCTCTGATGTTCAAGGCACGTGTTCAAACTCACATAGCCCCAAGTAGATAGAGCTGGTCAAGCAGGCCTGTCTTAAACAATGGGCTGTGTTCACCTCCATTTGCATATAAGCTGTATACACAGTCCTTGGACAGCAACAGGAAGAAGAAAGACAACAAAGAAAATCTGCATTTCTGTACACACAGGTGAAAAGAAACATGAAACCCCCTTACTCTCCGCTGGAAAGAACTTTGACTAGGGGTCACACTCAGGAAAATGCTTTTCAAAGGGTGACAGAACTATAAAAGCAAGGGTCAAAACCACCCCACGTTCTCGCTCCCTGTCCATCTCTGTGTTTCACCTAATGGAGCAAAAGAGAACATTTGCTGAACCTTTGGAGCAGAACCTGACCTGAAACTTGGTCAACAATGAAAACCTGTGGTAAGAATTTTACCTTGACCCCAGCTGAAGGTAAGTTTAATACTAGGAAGTGTTGTATGATCATTTTTCTTGTAATCATTGCTGACTTTAATTCCTTACTACTTGTGCTCACTGAAAATCTGTCTTTGTAGTTAAATAAACTTGTTTTATTCTTTAATCAGAAGTAATCCAGTGTTGTGAACTGTGTGGGTAACTCCATTTCATGTGGCACATTGTTGTATCTTGACCCCCTTAGAGGGTCAACTGACCTGGCTGGACGGTGCAGAACACACCTTTTGGGAGACAAATCCAGGACAGGGAGTGGGTGGGCTTGCCCTCCAAGGCTGCTGGAAGCCAGTATGGTCGGTTGCTGACAGGCTGCTGGGGTCAGAGGTGCTTGACCAGGGTGGGCCCTGCCTGCTGTCTGAGAGCAGCCCAGGTTGGGAGCACAGCAGCAAAGCATTGTGAGGCACGCCAGCGGGCAGGGCAGGTGGTGACACAGCCCCTCACTAGTCTGGATTGCACCCCGGACTGTCATAGATCCCAACTGCAGCTGGGCTCTGAGCCTGGCCCAGTGTCTGGGGCATGTCTGTTGGCTCTGCCCAGAATTCTTACAAGCAACATATGATAAGAGCAGCCTGTTACTGCTAATCCCTAACGGCTACATGATCCTGCCCTAGCTGCCTGTATCCACTGCCGCTGATCCATGGGCCAGGGGCTCACGGTGCCAACCTAGCCACAGGCAAAGCCTCAAGGAATGCTGAACACCACCAGGAGGCAAAGCTGCGTTGGCTCGGCACGGACACTGGGTGCACAGCCCCAGCTTTCCCAACAGGCCCTGAAGCATACCGGATGTTTACTTTACTTCCAATTAGTTCAGGATAAAATTGATTTGAGTAATTAAAAACCCTGGTGGATTTCCATGTGTTCCCTCTTACTGCTAGCACTCTGCAGTTCCACGCTGCAGCCAGGGTGGGTGTTGGTGGAATAGCTGGGATGGGTTGGAGGATATGGGGAGGAGTCTGGCAGAACTGTGCACATGGGAGGAGAACTGGGGTACGTGAGTGGGGAGCAGCGGGCAGGAGCAATTGTCTGTGAGCTCCCAGGGTTCTTTCCCAGGGTCTGCACCCCGCTTGTATGCATTCATGGGCCAGGCACATTCTACTAGCAGAGGCAGCAGCCTGGCTGATTTGTCTGGGTTAGGAATAAGATTTTTTTCCCCCTCCTCCATTCTCTTCTCCCTACACCTTCCTTCCTCCCAAACCCCTGCCCCTTCCAGCTCACTGGACCTCCTGAGGCTGCTCTCTAGCTCAGGCACATGCAGGATTTGATGAGTCTCTCTTTCCTTAACTTTGTCCTTTTCCTCTTCGCCTTTGTTTCTTGAGAAAGGTCATTGTGCCTCCGACGCTGGGGTTAGCCCTGATCCTAAATCCAGCTGGCAGCATCTCCCTGCAGCCTACGCCACCATATATGGTCAATCGTGGGGAGAGAACCAGTAGAACAGGGCTGGAGGTGGCTTGGACAGCAGCCATCCGGAGGGCTTTGACTCCGCTGCATTGCTGAAACCCCTCCGTGCTGCTGCAAGTGTGAGCGCCGCACGCTGGAGCTCAGCAGTCCTGGTACTGAACTGTCCAAAGTGCAACAGAGGAAGCAAGCGGTCCTCTGCCTGAAGAGAAGGATGGGGCCCAAGAGACCAGCCAGGGCCCCATACAAATATAACTCTGAAAAACCACAAACCTCTGTGTCCTTCAGCACCCCTCCTCCCCCAGCACAGAGGCCCTAGCAAACCCAGGCATGCAGAGCTGTCCCCACCCCCACTTCCTCTCCCAGCCAAGGGCACCTATCAAACAAGCCTGGCTATTTCTCCTTCAATAGAGCTTCCAGGTGAATGCGAAGATCTGAGCACACTTTAAGGTAAGGTGCCCAGGGAAATGGCCCCATAAAATTGATCTGGGGCTCCCCCTCCCTGCACTTTAGGAGGTGCTAACGTGTATTTTGAAGTGTTTGCCACAAGGTAACACTTTTCCATGTCTGAGACAGCGGCAGAGGGCCCTGCACCGAGCACCAGGCCAGCTCTGACACACACTTGCCCGCTCAGGACCCAGGCCAAGGCCTGTCCAGCT
The DNA here is from genome assembly GCF_003597395.2 of Chelonoidis abingdonii. Classification (NCBI taxonomy): domain Eukaryota; kingdom Metazoa; phylum Chordata; order Testudines; family Testudinidae; genus Chelonoidis; species Chelonoidis abingdonii. Next base: position 895,993 of record NC_133793.1, read on the forward strand.
GGGGGAACCTTGGGGCCAGTAACTAGTCTCTGTGCCATGGTGGTTAGTTCCCCGCTGCACCATGGGAAAGGGGAAAGCCTGGCCATGAAGGGGAACAACAAATTGAGGGATTGAGGGCAGCTACTCTGAGCAGCCAAAGCAAAGAGAGGTTGCTCTGGGACTCAGGGCTTTCCCTGGCAGAAATTCACAGTTTCCTATCCAGTGCGACAATTGGCAGATCAGGCCCCCTGTGCTGCTGGACCTCTACTATGTGCAGTAGGATGAGCTCATTCAGCTAAGCCCGCTGGGAGGTGAGCAGAGGCTGCATGCACCAGAGCAATGACCAGATGGGATCAAGGGTTTCAAGCTGGCTAGCTGGGGCACCGGTAGTGCAATTTATGGGTGTAAAAGCCTCTGTCTGGGGTATCACTAGGCAGAAGAGGACTCTGGGCTCCCCATTCCCCTCATCCATGGTCTGGCGCCTCAGAATGGCCCATCCAGTGGTCACTGCTGTGGAAAAGAATCAAACCTGGGACCACTGTGAGACAGGGCCTAGTGCTGTGAATAAGGCACTGGCTTGGGACATGGGATCAACTCCGTGTGTGACCCTCGGGAAAGTCACTGCCCCACTCAGGCCTTTGCTTCCCTAGCTCTGTAAGGTGGATAATGATCCCACAGTCCCTCCCCAGAGACGGGGGAGACTAAATCCAGTCATGGTTTTGTTCAGGCACTAGTCTAAATCAGACAGAGAAGCCAACGCTGACCTCACACTAAGAGAATCAAAATGTATCTCAGAGATTCTTAAACTGTGGTCCATGGACACCCAATGGTCCGTGAGCTCCATTCAGGTGGTCTGCGGATAGTTCCCTCTAAGGTGTTCACCTGGGCAGCTGCACATGAGAGAATGAAGGGACACCCACCTAATTAGTGGAGCCACACAGGCGAGGCTCCACTAATTAAGTGAAGAAGATGCACATGTAAGGTGAGGTGGTGCCCTTGCGCGGGAATAAGGGATAGGTAGGAGGAGGCAGGGGGAATTTGGGATGTGCAGGACTGTGGCGGCCAGAGAAAGAGGCGACTTTCCCCAGCTCCAGGGCTGCGGCTTCCGGGGAGACGGCACCTCCTTTCCAGCTTCAGCTCTGTGGCTGCTGTGGCACAGGAGAGACCCACTCCCCCTTCCCAGCCCCAGCTCGGGGGCTGCTATGGTGGGGGAGAGAAGGAGCGACGCCCTCTTTCCTAGCCACAACTTGGGCAGGGGCAGGGGAGAGAAGGCAGGGGAGAGAAGGCACATCCATCGCATTAGAAAGGTAAGACTACTGATACTAAAATATGAGTTGTGTGCTTTTATTTGTAGAACAAAAAATATTAAGTGTTTTTATATAGTGCTTTTATCCAAAACGCTTTACAGTAGTTAGCTAACGGTAAAAACAACATTTGGAAAGATCATTAAGCGGTCCACCGAGACCCTCAGCAATTTTCAAGTGGTCCATGAAAAGAAAAGTTTGAAAACCACTGACTTATCTGATGAGAGCAGCAGCTAGTTCCACCTTTAGGGGAGAGAAACAGTGCACAAGTTGTTCTCCAGAAAGGCGTCAGCCTGCCATCTGCCGGAGGCAAGCCAGACCTTGCTTTGTCACCCGCCAGTGTTCCACCAGCTGGAGAACCTACAACGTTCCCTTCCAGTGAATGGGCTGGGGGACCTGAGCATGTATTTGCCCTGCTAGCTACAGCTCCAAGGTAAATAGGCAGCTTCCTACTCTGCAGTCAGGCAAGCCATGCTCAGTATTGTGAATTGTAACTGGAAGATTTCTCACTCATTTCACAGTGACATTAGTCAGCTTCAAGTTTCTATTCAAAATGCTGCTGCAAAGATGATTTTCCTGGCTCCTTGTTTTGACTGTCTTGCACCTCCATTCAGCCTAACCTGACTTGCCTTTTTTCACTGCATTAAATGCAAACTACCTGTCTTTATTTTCAAGGCCCTATCTGGTCTATCCCTTGCCTGAACTGTCATGTCTTATATGCTAGTGAGAAGGGGATTTCTGACAATGCTTTGCCAATGATGCAGCCTTCATGGTCCATTTGTTACATTTCCAAACAGGCTTGTTTGCTTTTTACAACATTCCACACACCCTCGTGCATGAGAGGAGCTTCGAAAGCATCTGAAACATTGACTCGGTGTGCACCTTCAAATCCTTCCTTAAAACTGCTCTGGGCTATAATGCCTATGGAAAAATGACAGTGGCTAGGCAGCTGGTGCTCTGTGACTGCTGCTTTTCATGCTGACCAGTACCAATGAATTGATTCTTTCCATCCCCATATTGTATCCATCCCGTGTCTCTCATACTTAGATTGTAAGCTGTTCCGGGCAGGGACTCTCTGTTATGTGTCTGTGACTCTCTCCACTCCAATGGGACCCTGAGGACTGGGCCTCCTGAGCACTACAAATTAATAAGTAATACAGTATTATCTGAGTCATTAAGTTACACTCCGGTCTATAAGAATCCTCACACCAAGCAGTGCCTGTCCAAAACTCTGGGTGGCCCTGACACGTTTACAAACACAAGACTGTAAGAGACGCAAAACTGAAACCTATCAAAGCACCAGCACTTCTCTTTCCTCCTAGATGTCATCCATCACCAGTCATGTAATCAATGCATCTTTATCCCCCCTTCCTTACTGCTGGGGAATTCTGCGCGGGCATAATTAATGAGCCACACATTTTTTATTTTTTTATGTAGAAAAAGCTTCTGCTGAAGTTGCTGCAGTTCTGTTTTTTGCCCACCAGAGGGATAGAACCCAGCAGCTGCTCCCAGCCAGCTTGGAAGAGAAAGCGCCTGCCAGGTCAGGAGACAGAGCGCGTGGGGCTGCTGGGGGTCAGACAGGGGCTCATAAGTAGGGTGACCAGATGTCCAGATTTTATAGGAACAGTCCCGATTTGGGGGTCTTTTTTTTATATAGGTTTCTATTACCCCCACCCCGTCCTGATTTTCAACATTTGCTGTTGGGTCGCCCTACCCATAAGGGCTTGTGGAGAAGGACAGACTGGAGTAGGGGCTAACCGGCAGTGGAGGTGCAGGGCCACGTGGTGATGGGGGAGGGGGTGCAGGGCCACATAGGGCCAGGGGGTGTCTTGAGTGGGGGTACAGAGACATAGGGGGAGTGGTGTCTGAGTGGGGGTGGAGGGACATGTGTGCCTGACTAAATGGGAGAGGCTAGGGGTCAGCCAGGGTTTGCATGGGGGAAGCCCCTTAACGGGCCCTTCCCCCCCCCCCAAAAGAGACCTGTTCCATACTTTTCCCACCCACACCCAACAACCTTCCACACCAGGCTCCTTCCCAGCTATTATTTCCCTCTCCCTCAGCTCCTCCATTACTTCTGACTCCCCCCAGCCTTTGCACTGCTTCTGGGGTTTGTGGGAACTGTGGTTTTGTATTGTAGTTCAAATAAAGTATTACTCAGAGTTCTACATTAATATGCCTAGTAAGAAATCTATTTGTCAAAAAACATTTTCTGAATCTTTTGTTATCTGTACTGTTACAGACATACTTGCTGACAGGTATTTTGAAATAAATGACCCAAAATAACTGAAACTGATGTGATTATATTGTGTTATTTTGACAAATAAATATCCAGAATTTTAAAACATAATGAGCAGAATTTTTGTTGCAGAATTTTAACTTTTTGGTACAGAATTCCCCCAGGAGTACCTCCTTTGCACTATCCACCAGATAAAAATGGCACCCTGGGATTCTCATCAGTGCTTGCTCAGGCAGAGGGCTTTGCAGTGCGCCCACAATCAACAAATCTGGGCTATGTCACATTATGAGAAAGCTCTTGACTTTTATGTGTGCAGGCACTTAGTGAACAGACACAGTGCCAGCAGATGGTGCTCAGTCATACGTACTGCAGGTCATGGGTTTTTTCATCCAACAGAATTCATTGTTGTGCATTGCAAAAGGCTTCCTTTATGCTGTTCTGCACCCATTGGACCTGGAGACGAGAGAAAGGAGGATAGAGCACCCCAGAGCATGGGGCCCATATGACAGATGCTGTGCCAGCAGCCCCTGGGCTCTCCCTTTTACAGCAATGCCAACCCCAAGTGTTCAAAAGTCATGAGTCAGGGCCAAATAATCATGCGATTGAGACTGGCTGAAACATCACGAGATTTAAAGCAAAGTTTGTGTGTGTGAGTGTGGGACACATTTATTTGTCTTCTGAGCCTTCAGGCCAGGCTCAGGCCATGTTTTCTCCACAGTCTCGAGGGCTAGAAGCTTATTTGTTTGTAATGAAAGTTGAGATGGTCACGTACACAAAGCTTTAGTGACCCTGGAACTATCATCACACTCATTAAATTGCGAGAGAGGGCTCCAGCCTGCAGCAATGGGGTTGGGATGGGCTAGTGCTGACGGCTGTATGCTGCGCACACAGAGTGCACAGACACCCACCGGGGGTGCACAGACACCGGGCATATGGGGTACATGAGGCACACCTGGCACACAGAGTGCACAGGGTTCACACACGGGGGCACAGCTGGCACACACACAGAGTGCACAGGGTTCACACACGGGGGCATGCCTGGCACACACAGAGTGCACAGGGTTCACACACCGGGCATGCCTGGCACACACACAGAGTGCACAGGGTTCACACACGGGGGCACGCCTGCCACACACACAGTGCACAAGGTTAACACACAGGGGCACGCCTGGCACACACACACCACAGAGTGCACAAGGTGCACACACGGGGCACGCCTGGCGCACACAGAGTGCACAGGGTTCACACACGGGGGCACGCCTGGCACACACAGAGAGCAGAGGGTGCACACACGGGGCACGCCTGGCACAGAGTGCACAGGGTTCACACACGGGGCCACACCTGGCACACACAGAGTGCACAGGATGCACACACGGGGCACGCCTGGCACACACAGAGTGCACAGGGTTCACACATGGGGGCATGCCTGGCACACACAGAGTGCACAGGGTTCACACACAGGGGCACGCCTGGCACACACAGAGTGCACAGGGTGCACACACGGGGCACGCCTGGCACACACACACCACAGAGTGCACAGGGTTCACACACGGGGGCACGCCTGGCACACACACACACACACCACAGAGTGCACAGGGTGCACACACGGGGGCACGCCTGGCACACACAGAGTGCACAGGGTGCACACACGGGGCACGCCTGGCACACACAGAGTGCACAGGGTGCACACACGGGGGCACAGACACTCTGATCTCTGGGACCGGCACGGCAGAGCGGGGGGCGGGGGCGGGGGTCACTACGTTTCCCCAGGCGCTGCCGGTAACTCCGGGCGACCCGCTCCAAGGAGCCGGCAGCGCGGCTGGGCCGGGGCATCTGCACTGCTCCTCCTGGGACTCCAGCAACTCGTGTCACGGAGGAATCATGCTGCCAGCGGAGATTTCCGGTCGGGCCGGTGAGAGGGGAGCGCTGGGAGGGAGGGTTTCCGGTCGGGCCGATGAGAGGGAGCACTGGCAGGGAGGGAGGGTTTCCGGTCAGGGCGATGAGTGGGGAGCACTGGGAAGGAGGGAGGGTTTCCGGTCGGGGCGGTGAGGGGCCGAGCACCGGGAGGGAGGGTTTCCGGTCGGGCCGGAGAAGGGGGAGCGCTGGGAGGGAGGGTTTCCGGTCGGGGCGGTGAGGGGCCGAGCACCGGGAGGGAGGGTTTCCGGTCGGGCCGGAGAAGGGGGAGCGCTGAGCGGGAGGGTTTCCGGTCGGGGCGGTGAGGGGCCGAGCACCGGGAGGGAGGGTTTCCGGTCGGGCCGGAGAAGGGGGAGCGCTGAGCGGGAGGGTTTCCGGTCGGGGCGGTGAGGGGCCGAGCACCGGGAGGGAGGGTTTCCGGTCGGGCCGGAGAAGGGGGAGCGCTGAGCGGGAGGGTTTCCGGTCGGGGCGGTGAGGGGCCGAGCACCGGGAGGGAGGGTTCCGGCTGGCGGCGCGCGGGGAAGATGGAGACGATCCTGGAGCAGCAGCGGCGCTACCACGAGGAGCGGGAGCGGCTCATGGACGTGATGGCCAAGGAGATGCTGATTAAGAAATCCACGGTGCGGCGCGGGGTGGGGCCGGCGGCTCCTCTCCCGGCTCCGGGGCCGGGACCCCCAGCGCGCCGGGGGGGCGGGGCACTGACTAGCCCGGGGGCGAACCTGGAGCCACAGGACGCCCCCGCCAGGCACGGGGCTGCGCCCCCCCTCACAGCGCGGCTTCCGGGCTCGTGGGCCCCCGTCCCTTGGCCCTGTCCCGTGGGAAGCCGCTTCCGCCAGAGCGTTTGGATGTTGGATGTCCCAACAGCGGTGTTTGTCCCCGGCTCAGTGGGGCTCAAACTTTCGTACTGGCGACTCCTTTCGCACAGCAAGTCCCTGAGTGCGACCCCCCTCCCCCAATAAATTAAACACACTTTTAATATGTTTAACACCGTTATAAATGCTGGAAGCAAGTTGGGTTTGGGGTGGAGGTTGACAGCTTGTGACCCCCCCCCCCATGTAATAACCTCGTGACCTCCTGAGGGGTCCCAACCACCACTTTGAGAACTCCTGAGTGCAGAGCAGAGACTGTTCTCAGCTGAACTACAGACAGTAAATCTGGCTAATCTGTTTTCTGCTCTATCTTGTAGTTACGTGACCAAATTAACTCTGATCACCGCACCCGAGCGATGCAGGATGTGAGTATCACCCCTCCGCTTTACCTTACAGCTGTGTACCGTAAAGTTTGTGGGCTGGAGTACAGGATGTTGGGGTGTTGTGGCTTGCTTAAGCAATACATCACAAATTGTATTTCTGGATGCATGTAGCACATTAAGATTGCAGGGTACAAGGTCAAAGGAGAATGGCTTTCTGTGCACTGCTATAGCTGATAGACATGTGCAAGCTGATAACAGTATTTACTGGAGTATTGCTTACAGTTAAAGTCATAGGCTGAGTTTGCCTAGTTTTGTTTCTGTCTGCAAATTTAAAAAGTATACTCCTACTAGTGACTGTGTTTACTCTGCAGAGATACCTGGCATTGAAGTTAAAAGGGTCTCTTTTCCACCATGCTTGATGCATATGCATTACCTTTTACCAGAACTTGGGCACATGGAGCATGAGTTGGATGGATTTACGTATCAGTTTTAGCATTAAAAGCCTTTAGGTATATTTTAAATCACAGTATTAATTATTTTCATTTTAGGTAATTTACTGAACAGCAAAACTTATCAGAAGAGCATGAAATGACTTGGGTAGCATGTTATTGCATTTTACTGAAAACACTTTCAGCTGCTGAGTTTCCTAATAATGTTTCATTACTCTTCAGTGAGCATTCTTTCATTTCTTGGTCTGTTTGGCTCAAGTTTGTGAGATTATCCTTTCAAACATAAGCAAGCTTTGTCAAGCTTCCTAACTTCTCTGCATGTTGTGCTGTATTGCCGCAAAGATACATGCATAACACTAACATGTTTTTTGTTTTTTAGAGGTATATGGAAGTGAGTGGAAATCTGAGAGACTTGTATGATGATAAGGATGGGTAAGCGTCTGCAAAAAGACCTGATCTGGCCTTTTTTAAAACTGAAAGGTCTGTTAGCTAAATGCCTTCACATAGGGTATGCCTACGCAGCAATTAAACAGCCCCTTAGCCCAAACCCTGCAAACCCGAGTCAGCTTGCACAGGCCAGTCGCGGGTTTTTAATTGCAGTGTAGACTTACCTGTAGTGCTTTGCAAAGCCACAGAAGGGAGTTAATGGCACTTCTTAAGACCCTGTATAAAGAGAGTGAAGCATTTAGAGCGATGACACTTGTAAAAGAAGAAATCTCAGGCCCCCTCCCACCCCCGCCCCCAACAAGCAAACGTAAGTTTTCTTCCAGGAGTTTTATTGCACTTGCCAGATTTTAACTTGGAAGGAAAAGTCTAGTGCTGGAAATAAACCATTGACAACACATTTCTGATGAGTATCCTGACATAACCTTATCAGTACCATAGAGCAACATGTCATTATAAAGCTATTGCTAGCTTAAGATTTGGCTGCGATCCAAAGTGTGGGAGTGGGAAGGAGAGGGAAAGAAGAATTGTGCCATAAATGTAGGCTTTCCAAAGCATCTTGTTAGAGAAGAAATTGCCACTAAAATGTTCCATTAAATAAGATGCAGTTAGGGCTGAGTTATCTGCCCTCCCATTTGTCTGTTTAATGAACTGGATCAACAGAAACTACTGAATATACTGATCACAGAGTTTCACTCCTAGGTCATACCAAAACCTGTACATGGTTAAAGATTCATGCAAATCACATTTAACTTGCTATTTGTTGCTTCTTCTGTAGAATAAGGGACAAGAAAGGGTGTTACTGGTTCAGTACACTTCAGCAGTAAATTTCTTCAGCGCTATGTCTCACTAGCACTTTTGTTGGTAAAATTTTTGTAGGTCGAGGTGTGAAAAAACACACTCTGCCCGACGTACGTTTTAGGGACAGAAGCGCTGGTGTTGATGGGGAGTGATTTAATTATGTTGATGAGAGAGCTCTCTCCTGTTGGTATAGAGTCGCTGCATGGGAGAAGGTCTGTAGTGTAAATATAGCCCATGTAACAGTTGAAAAGGAGCATGTGTGGTGATGGTAGCAAATGTACCAGTGGAGTCATATTTCAGTGCTTGATACTGTCAAAGCAACTCCCCAGATCGCTATTGAATTTAATCCTTTGTAGATTGTAATGGGACGGGGGGAGGGGTGGTTGTCTCTTTTGGCTTGAGTGGAAGATTCTGAGAGGTTGAAAGGCAGTAATTGGGAACTGTGCACCTGAATGTAGGAAGGAAAGCAGAACCCCAAAATCCTAAACCTATCTGAGTTTGATATCTCTATGTAATTTTGGTTGAGAGATTGGTGGGTGGGTGACGATTTTTCCATAGTTTAGGGAACCCTTGTGTAATCAGAACTAGAATCATGAATGAAACTCTCAAATTACAATATTGCAAATTGCAATAAACAATCCTAATCCTGCCCTCTGTTACCCTCAAAATCTGACTTTGTTTCTCCTGGACCCTCAGGTTACGGAAGGAGGAGCTCAGCGCCATTTCAGGGCCAAATGAGTTCGCAGAATTCTATAATAGACTAAAACAGATCAAGGAATTTCACCGGAAGCACCCAAATGAGGTAAGTGCCCCTGTACGCCATGGGAGAGATGGTGTGTGAACCCACAGGACAGTGACAGGGAGTATATCTATACAGTATTGAGTGCTCTTCGATGTTTTGCATTATCAGTTTGGTGGTTCTCAACCTATTTCATTTACGATAAATTCCAAAATATTAAAATGCAATGAGTGGAAAGAGGTGGTTTTAAACCGAGGGCTGTGTCCAAGTTCCTGTGATAGAAGAGGCATTCCATGAAAGAGAGAGAGCAGCCCAAGAATGAGAAAATGTGCAAAATGCTGATCATGTCCCATGAATGTTGTGTTTTCAGTTTAAGAATTGTGTTCTCCTCTGCTGTTGGGGAGGCATTCAGCATTGCCTTCCCTGTGCTGGCCAGAGTGTCTTTTGGAGGTGGAGGGTCCTCCTCCCCTCTGTGAAGAAGGCATTTTTAGGAGTTGTCTACATAATCTGTTCCTGCATCAGTGAGAGAATAGTCATGGGGGAGAGAACCCCTGGAACTCAAAGACACCAGAGTGCCAGCTGATGCAGGGGAATTTCCAGGCAATTGCTTGCTAGAGTTGATTGCATATCTGTGCCTGCAGCCTCTGTGCTGAACTACAAAGATCCTAGCGCCTTGGCTTTTCCAAACTCTGTGGCCAGGGAATCTTCTGTTCTCCATGTAGTGTACTTTGTATATGTACTGATTAAATGCAGTTGAACAGGAACAGAACAAGGCACACAGTAATATCTCAATGCAGTTTATGTTGTATGTAATGGCAGAAACAAAAAGTTTGGAACAAGATGATCTTTGTTTTGGCAGTGGGAATACTTCTGCAATAGGTTCATTATGGAAAGTGCAGATTTGTCAATGTGACTTCACGTTAATTGGTCTGGAGTTTATCACAGCAGTGAGTGTGTATTTTTGCTATAATGTCTGATCTTTCCTGAAGATCTGTGTGCCGATGTCAGTGGAATTTGAGGAACTGTTGAAAGCCAGAGAGAACCCCAGTGAAGAGGCACAAAGTAAGTCTGTGGTTTCATATTTAAACTTAGATCTAGCAAAAATGCCTTGCTTGCTTGTTTTTAGTTAGTGAGTTGTCTGATTGGCTTTGCATGTCTCTGAATCTCTCTCCTTAATAACCCTCTGAGAGTTACTCTCAGATCAGGTGCCTATGTGTGTATTTTATCCACTCTGGAATGTTCTGCAGTAAAAGTGCCTCTTGCTTGAGGGTGGATCTAGTGTATTACTGTAAAGGAGCAGTTAGTTGATTATGTTTAGAACCTGCAGAAATGTTAAGAAACATCTCATATAAGCATAGCTTGTATTCAGCTGCAGTTACAAGCTATGCTTATGTGAGATGGTTCTAACACAAGAGGAATACTTGAAATGAGAACATTCTGCAGTAATTCCAATCTTCAGTATTTTTAATAAAGCTCTTTGCATAATGTATTTTCTGTAGATCTAGTGGAGTTCACAGATGAAGAAGGTTATGGCCGGTACTTGGATCTTCATGATTGTTACCTCAAGTACATTAACTTAAAATCATCAGAGGTAAGAGGCTATAATTGCTTAGGAGACATACTCAAACATCTATTATTGAGTGGTCAGAGCCGAGCATTTCTGAGGTCATTTTAAATAGTTCATTTCCACTTACATGTTACACGGGTGCCTATTTTTTGGAGGCTGCAGGTTAAGAATTTTTAAATTCTAAGTGATCCTTTCCTGGGCTCTCCCATTCGTGCAGGTGTATCTACAGCTGCTCTCATAGGCCTCTCCACTGATGTGGTCTTGAAAGAGGCTGTTCCCCTTTTTCCCCTCTGTTACCAAATAGCCCAGGGTCTCTAAGGTGGCATGAGAAAGAAAAAGTGGCATGCTGCAACCCAGAATAGAGGTATGGAAAGATACCATTTCTTGTGGTCCAGTGAGTGACTGGAGATATATTGTTAGTCAGGTTGTTTTGTGTGTAAAATCTGACTCCCAGTGTCTTTATTTTCAGAAACTGGATTACATCACATACTTATCCACATTTGACCAACTCTTCGATATTCCCAAAGAGAGAAAAAATGCTGAATATAAAAGGTGGGCCCTTCATCCATGACAGACTGTCCAGGAGGAATTAAATTTCGTGATCTGCAGTCAAGGCCTGGATGAAATTGCTTTCATAACCAGTTCTGATTTGTGGCTTTGGCTTTTCAAGCAAAGCTTATGCAAATTTGTGATTTTATATTTAAACAAATTACTGATTCTGTGCTGTAAGTGCAGGATTCATTCATCTCTGTAGAAGGAGCAACTCTCGGTTTCAGGGCTTTGTGTCTGTGATATTGCAGCAGCCTAGGGATATAGTTCCCCGGTGTTACAGGAGAAAGTGTAGGAGTATGTCTTGTTACTTACTAAGTCATTGCTGTAAGAAGTTAGGTGATGATGCTTCAGTGGAGGGGTACCAAGATACTTTTAATTTGGCATGATGAAGCATATGAAACAACGTTAAATGCTGAGTATGGATAATCTGTGTGTATCCAGAATATTTAAATATGGTAACATATCAGCATGGAGCCTGTTGGCTCTTGCTACCTCTTGTTCTGAGTGTCTGTATGCTGACAGTGTCTTTATGCCAGGATCTCACTGCTGTAACACTAAAACAACGGCCTCCCAAATGTTCGCTCATTGAGAGACAAGGTAGCGGAGGTAATATCTTTTATTGGACCAACTTCCGTTGATGAGAAACAAGCTTTTGAGATATACAGAGCTCGACTTCAGGTCTAGGAAATGTATTTAGCTGTTACACTTTGAGTACAAGGTGGAACAGGTTGTTTGGCTAGTTCACCCTTGACTGGTCCCTTGAAATATATGTTAATGCCTCTCCAGTCCTGGCGTGGAGTGGAGTTTAGTGGATTATAGGCTTTTTATTATAAACCATAAATCCAGTGTGTCTATTCAGTCCATGATTTTTAGTGTCTAGCAAAGTTATGAATTTAAATGCCTAGGCTTCTCTTTTGAAGGTGTTGTGCAGATTTCCTTTGAGAAGATGACTGAGGGTATGTCTGCATGGGTATAGAAAACCAGTGGCTGGCCTGGGTCAGCTGGCTGGGGCCAGTGACTTTTATCCCTATGTAGGCCTATCCTGAGAGGTCAGATTATGAGTGATTTTTCAGGTAAGTTTCCTGTTTTGTTTTTTTTTCTTCCAGTATGTGAGAGCATGGGATTAATTCTTGTTTGAGGGGGTCCCTTCTGGAGTATCTGAGGTGCAGTAAATGGTTCCTCAGTTTTTCCAAAGTCCTTCAGCAGAGTTGTTCTGCAGATATGGAGTTGTAAGTGATGGTGAGATCTCTGGGGATGATGAGATTCCTTGCATTTGTTCAGGGAGTAGATGTTGCTGTTAAGTTTTGCTTCCTTTTTGTTCGTGTTCAGTTCAATATCTTCCCTTGTTGTATTCAGTGTTGTTGTAGCCATGTTGGTCCCAATATATTAGAGAGACAGTGTGGGTGAGGTAATATCTTCTATTGAACCGACTTCTGTTGGTGAGAGACAAGCTTTTAAACCACACGGAGCTCTTCTTCAGGCCTGGGAACGGTACTCTAGCATCACAGCTAAATACAAGATGGAACAGATTGTTTTGCATAAGTAGTTAACAAATTTCAAGGATCACTCACTGTGAAGTGGCCTGTTAATATCTCTCCAGTCGTTTGGTGAGGGGGAGAGAAAGCTGGAGAGGGTTTAGTGAGTTATTACAACAATCTATAAGCCATAAATCCAGTGTCTCTATTCAGTTCATGATTTTTAGTATCTAGTAAGGTTATGAATTAAGCTCCCAGGCTTATCTTTTGAAGGCTTTATGCAGGTTTCCTTTGAGGAGGAGAACCAAGAGGTCAGATACAGAGTGATTGCTTTGTGAAAAACATTCATTCACAATCGGGATGAAAATTCACTGGGGGGAATGTGACTTAGTACTCCTTAGATGTAGTTCTAATGTTTCATAAAGTAAGGACTTTCTGCAGAGTCCACACCCTCTCAGAAATGTGCAGCAGGATCTAAGCTGTCAGTGTTTTTGGAATTTTCAAAAGTGTTTAAGTTTTGGCCTCGCTGCTCCTTTGAAGTCAAGGGGAGTTTTATCATTGACTTCAACTGAAGCAGATTTAGGCCAATGCTGAGCACTTTTGAAAGTCGCATCATGTGTCTTTTAGCTTTTATGGTTGTGAAGAGAACTGTCCAAACATAACTAATGCAGAGTTTGCAAACTGAGTGTGAATAGCTCTGAGGGCTGTGAGCTGTCTCATCTATTTGTCAAGTTAATGATGAAAATGTAATGTTTTATCCATGCTCAAAGAATCCTTGGTTAAATGTGGCTGTGTAACTAGGTTCACTGACATGGTGGTAAAAATATTGGAAGCCATCAAAATCTTGTCCCACGTTGGGCTCCTGCTGATGCCATTAAAGTGTTGGTAGCACTATTGGAAACACTTCGCTAAAATTCCCTACTTATGGACAGAGCCATGTCTGGGACCCAGATCATGATAGAATGCAGTGCACTGTGGCTTTTGTGTCTGGAACAACCCATGTTAGAGAACCATAGTTTAACCTTGGTAGATATCTATGGCTTTCTGGAATATCTGTATCGGGGGAGATCTGCCAAGGCAGGAATAAAATAGTTTGGGCCACAAGTATGCTTAAATATGTGAGAAATATGGTGATGTTTGTAGTATAAAGAAGGCCAAACATCAGCAATCCACATTCATTGCTAATTATTTTAGTGTAAACATCCAGCGAATGTTGTTCTTTCTCATTGTTTCCCCCATCTGTTTCATGCTCTTTATTTTTATTTTTTCTTTCTGAGTCCATACACTTTACAGGCAAGCTTTTCTGTGTAAACGTTGAGCCTTTTCAATTTCAGACAAATCATGTCTTACTAAATTGCTGTTTACAAGACTAACAGATAATGTGAAATTAAATTACACCTACGTGTGTGTTTGTGAGACTGTCAGGTTGTATGTATTGTATTTGTCAGCTGTGGATCTTGCCTGTAATCTAAAAAGTCAAACAGATGGTGTTTTATTCGGACTGAAGCTTCTGGTGAAATAATCTGTTACCCAGAACTTGTTCTTAACAGCCAGGAGTTTGTTCTGTAGAAGAGAGATTTGTTGGGAAGGAAAGAAATGGTGGGAATATTCCCTGTATAATTGTGGGGCAAGGGGTGTCGCCCTCATGCGCTTCAGTATGTATGATGCAAAAATGTCTAATGTGTTCATCTTATGCAAACTCTGATACCAAATTACCTGAGCTGGCTCTTCCTCTGACAGGTATCTTGAAATGCTTCTTGAGTACCTGCAGGATTACACAGATCGGGTGAAGCCACTGCTGGATCAGAATGAACTTTTTGGGAAGATTCAGAATGAGTTTGAGAAGAAGTGGGACAATGGAACGTTCCCTGGTTGGCCGGTGAGCAATCATTATGCGCACATGAAATGCTGATATATTTCTCACAGCTTGGGTACAATGTCATGGTGTGTAAAATGGTCGTCAAGGTAAACAGTCTCACAGTGTATTGTAGCTCGGTTGTGTCCCAGAACAGTAGACACAGCTTACTGCTAATGTGTTTTCTGTCTGTCTTCCCACTTATCTGGAGGTTTCTCATGTATTTGATTTATTCAGTTTAGTGCTGAGATCTCCCCATTATTAATGATGTCATTGTTCTTGAAGTAGGGAGGATATTTTGGTATTGCTGTTCAAATCTTATGTAATGTTCTGAAGATCTGTTTAGCAACTTATGTGGCTTTTCTTGGCAGAAAGAGACCAGCAGTGCACTTACCCATGCCGGAGCCCATCTGGATCTCTCAGCCTTTTCCTCTTGGGAGGTATGTTCTCTATGTGTTAAGCACTTTATGCTAAAAATCTTGGTGGGATCCGTCCACCTTGTTCCTTTTCAAAATTCTCTTTGTGGGAATGAGAGACTCAGGCCACAACCACTGTAAATGGAAGTTCGCTGTGTAGGTGGCCTCTGCTTTCTGTCACTGGAGATACCAGTAACGTGGAAGCATTTTTCTCCATCATAGCTTTGGGCAAGCTCCTGCCATAGATGCCATTGATCTGGGTAGAAGAAAGCCACCTTAGTGCTTTCATGAGTAATGTTGGTTTTTTTTAATGAATTAAAATGGACACATTTGTATCATATTGTTGTTAACACCTGAAAACAATGCTCATGTACGTTGGTTTATTTTAATGGTACAGGAATTGGCCTCCCTGGGACTGGACAGATTAAAATCTGCTTTATTGGCTTTGGGTCTGAAATGTGGCGGGTAAGAAGCTGTGGCTTTTTTCTAGATTCGTTTCTGTTATTGAGCTGTTTGTCTCACGTTTCTGCATTGAACATCGGTTTGTTTTCCAAAGATCTGTGTAATAATTCTTATACAAGACAACACTGAAAGTATCGCAAGGAATTCTTATCATATACTTTGCTCTGAAGTCTGAGGTTCATAATGGACTAATACATAATGCGGAATAATAGGACCTCGAGCCTGATGCAAAAGCAGTGCTTAAGCCATGTTCCTCAACATGATGCTTATTCTTATAATCTCAGGACCTCTGAATGATTAATTTATAACGTAATTAAAAACATAATTATGTGAGCACAAACTAATCTATTTAAAAAATAAACCTATACCCTAGATTCACCTCCTTCCCTGTTTTCCCCCAGCACTCTGGAAGAGCGTGCTCAGAGGCTGTTCAGCACAAAAGGCAAATCTTTGGAAGCCCTTGATTCTTCCTTGTTTGCCAAGAATCCAAAGACAAAAGGAAGCAAAAGGTGAGTCCCCTAAAGTTTCATACCCAGTTTGGCCCTTCACTTAGACTAAAAGTTTCCTGCTCGGCTGGTTACCTCCTTCATTATTGCCCCAGCGGCAGAGCTGAGATGTTCCTGGAGCTTTAGGATGCTCTGCATATTGGGGCCAAAAGACTGAGTTAGCTGGTCAGTGGGTCTAGCCTGACTGATCAGTATGTGTGCAGCAGAGGCTACACGGAGTAGTTGATGTTTGTTTTCCTACTTCCTTAGTAGCTACAAATCAAATGCATCTTTAGGAACCGGGTGCATGAACAGCATTTGCAGTGCTTGAAAAGAATTTCACAAGTTCCCCTTTGTATTTCCAGGGACACAGAGAGGAACAAAGACCTTGCGTTCCTGGAAGCTCAGGTCTACGAGTATGTGGAAATTCTTGGGGTAAGGTTTTTACTTTTTACCTTTTTTGAGCTTTACAGATGCAGTGCCTTAAAAGTTGTTGCAAGCTCATTCATGTCTTCAGTTTCATCCTTTCTTAAACACCATGCATAGAAGGGTTATTTTATGTACGGTGCTGTACAAAGCTGGTGGTGCTCCTGGTCAGGGGGTTGGAACTGCTTATTCCTGTTGTTTATTAACCTGTCAGCTTCTAGTTAAGAATCCATCTCCAACAATGGTGCTGAACATTGGGTCTGCCTCTCTTATGAATGGCATACCGTGAGTCTTTGTAACCCAGACAGAACAGTCATGAGTGCCCTTGGGGCAGCTTTTCTCCTTGTAGAACTTAGATTTTACATCTAACCACCAGAGACAGCAAGCCCCTGTGAGTGCTGCCTTCATTCGGGTTCATGTTCTTGTCGCAGTTTTCAGCGGTCACTCTTAGAAGGCTGATTGCCACCATTGCCAAGCAGCTTGGAAGTGATTGTAATTAAAGCTTAACACAAGAAGGGTGAATACTGCTGTGATTTCCCCCCCACATTTTTTGGTTGTTTGTTTGCTGCCACATATGCTGCCGTCTTTGGCTTCATGCATAACTCTTCATGCCTGTGTGCTTTCCTGCATCATAGGAACAGAGACATCTCACCCATGAGAACGTGCAGCGTAAACAAGCACGCACAGGGGAAGAGAGAGAGGAGGAAGAGGAGGAGCAGATCAGTGAGAGCGAAAGTGAAGATGAAGAGAATGAAATAATTTACAACCCTAAAAATCTGCCTCTTGGCTGGGATGGCAAGGTGAGACTGGCTCCCCAGGCACTCCAGAGCAGAGATCTTTCACCGCATCCAAACCACCTGTCTTGTAATCTGACCTAAGCTTTGCCTAATTTATTTTTCAGCCTATCCCCTATTGGTTATATAAACTGCATGGTTTGAACATCAATTACAACTGTGAGATTTGCGGTAACTACACCTACCGAGGGCCCAAAGCTTTCCAGCGGCACTTCGCGGTAAGTAACTCTTTGGCATTAGCGCATCAGTCGGTTTTGAGGTAATCCTAGTTATATGTAACTAATGGATGGAGTCTTGGTGATTGGAGCTGTCACCTTTGGGC
Organism: Chelonoidis abingdonii; assembly: GCF_003597395.2. Lineage (NCBI taxonomy): Eukaryota > Metazoa > Chordata > Testudines > Testudinidae > Chelonoidis > Chelonoidis abingdonii. The sequence continues at coordinate 913,405 of NC_133793.1, forward strand.
TGGAAGGGCATGTTTAAATCCTGTCCCAGAAGGTGGTCCCGTGCTTGGGGCTGAGACTGCAGGACTATACCGTTTGGGCTATAATCCATTTGAAGAGGCACTCAGGTGCCATTTGCCCCTGGTGGTTGTAGGGTCTCCCTCCTCGAGTACCCCGATTCCAGTGTCTAGCAGTGCCTGAGCTGTTGCTGAGTACGCTTTAGATACTGGCAGTATGTTGACAAACACCTTACGGTAAAGCTTTCTGGCAAAGCTGATAGAGGAAACAAGTTCTGTAAAACCCAAAGCTAAGTAACAGATTTTAATAGCTTTTAAAATATACCTAGGACCAAACTGGTCTTTCAAGGGCTATAAACGTAAGTGGATTCTAGTTTTGTTAGTACTGAGATTCTGAGCACTAGGAGAATCCCGTGAGATGCTATTTTTGGATGCTGCTTCTCTCCTTGAGCTTAGTAACAGTTTAATTATCATGGGCCTAAAAAGGCATGTTTTTAACCCTGCACTTCTGCCATATTTGATGAGAACCCTTGATGGTGAATGTGCCATTTAAATGAAAGTGAACTTTGCGCAGAGATGCTGAGAGTTTATAGCACTGCATCTGTTGCACTTTATACAGTAGGGCAGTGTTTCCCAAACTTGGGACGCCGCTTACATAGGGAAAGCCCTGGGTGGACCGGGCCGGTTTGTTTGCCTGCCCCATCCGCAGGTCCAGCTGATCGCGGTTCCCAGTGGCAGTGGTTTGCCGCTCCAGGCCAATGGGGGCTGCAGGAAGCGACGTGGGCCGAGGGACGTGCTGGCCACCCTTCTCGCAGCCCCCGTTGGCCTGGAGTGGCGAACCACAGCCAGGGAGTTGCGATCGGCCGGTCCTGGTAAACAACCCAGCCCGGCCCTCCAGGGGCTTTCCACGAACAAACAACATCCCAAATTTGGGAAACACTGGAGTAGGGGAGTCCCCACGCCTGCTTGTCAATGAACTTTTGTCAGAATCCTACAGTATTTCAGCTGAAAATCAGTCTTGCCCAAGCCTGTGAATACTGTATTGTTGTGCACTCCTGGGGGGGCGCCTCGCCTCGTGGAATCGTAAACTGCTTTTAAACGGTTGTTGTTTTTGTTTGTTGTTGTTATACTATAGGATCATAGCTTAGTTCGAAGATCTGATACTATGAAATACCATTAACTTGAAATGTGTAGTCAGTTTAAAAAAAATAGTTTAAAAGTAGCTTCAAGTACTGCCATTCTAATATTTATGGATTTACAATCAAATTTTCCTTTTTTCTATGAAACTTTTTTTTTCTTGTATTGTGTGAAAACCCCCCCTAAAAGGGAAACTGACAGAATCTTGTATATAGTCAAAGGAAACAAACTGGAAAATATGGATAGAAATAGTTTTTCCTCTGGTTTTCTTTCTGTTCTAGTCCCTTTGGGCATTAATTTTTCAGACAGGTTTGACTTACTTTAACTGTGAGGCTGTGACTTTGTGGGCTGTATATAACTCTCTCCTGTATACTGATCTTTCTGCTCTGCCTCCAGGAGTGGCGTCATGCTCATGGGATGAGATGCCTGGGCATTCCCAACACAGCTCATTTTGCTAATGTCACACAGATTGAAGATGCAGTCTCTTGTAAGTGATGTTGGCACGTCTCTATTCAGAACTGAGAGCAGGTGGAGTCTGTTTTCATCTGTGCTGTTCTTTTGGGCACATGTGGGGATCTGTTGCCTGCTGTGATTGCTGGCTGAATGCCTCTTTATTGGCAATGTTCTCACTGGGGGCTGTAATTCTTTTTATATGGTGGAACCTCAATCATCCAGTTGCAATTAGGGGACACGAATCTCCATCAGATAATCAAGAGGCTGGTTACACTCAGTTGAAATTCATGAAGTTTTTCCTTTGTGCCTCCATGGTGAGGAGGGAGAAGGGAAAGACCTGATGAAATCAGCCAGGGCAATCCTGTAGGTAAATCCTGTTACGAGCATGAAGTGTTAGCATTTTAACAGGCCATAACTTAATGATGTTGGCTTTGGGTGCTTCAGTCAACGCCAGAATGCAAGGCTTCTGCTCTGGGCACGTACCTGCTGAGGGCAGCAGCCAGCACGAAGTTGCCTGGCCACAACCGAGATATGCAGAGATTGACTCTCTCAGCTCTGGAAGCAAGAGGGAGCCAACTGTGTCACCCCTTACTCTGGCAATTCTGGAGTAGGAAGGGAGAGTCGGATAGAATCTCTGCGTGGCACAGCAGTAAAGCCCAGAAAGAGGAGTTTAATTTTGCTGTTAAGGCTATGTCCCATACAACAGCTGGGCAGTGCAATTCCCAGCTCAGATAGACGTACATTTGCTAGCTCGGCCCAGCCACTGCAGCCACCCTACTATTTTAGTGGACTCACTTGAGAGTTGCACCTATCTGCTGCTGTGTAAACATAGCCTAAGTCAGTGTTTCTCAAATGCAGCCACCAGGGGAGTTTCTTGCGGCCACAGCTTCCAGGGCAGTGAGTGAAGGTGGGTGGGGGGGTGGAGGGAAGCAGTGAAACCTCCCCCAGGGCCACCAGCAGGGGTTGGGCCCTGCCCCACTCTGGAGCCACAAATGCCAGAAGAGCAGGGGGGCAGTGAGGCTAGGGCTTTGGGCTTCAGCTCTGGGGTGGTGGGCGGCAGGCTCCGGCCCTGGCTGTGTGGCTGTGGGTGCCAGCCCTCAGCTTGCCACCCTCCCGCATTGCCACTGGCCCCACTGTCTCTGCTCGCCACCCTCCCGCATCGTCACTGGCCCCGCTGTCTCCCTACCCACCTCCCTATCCAGGGCTTAATTTGTCCCCTGGCTTGCCAGAGCTGAATAAGTCTGCTGTGAAAATTGATATTTGTAATCTGTATGTTTGTTAATATCACTTTTCACAGCCTCCCAGTTAGCTAGTAAGTCTGCTGTGATTATTAACAAATATACAAATACCAGTTTTCACTGCAGCAGGCTTATTAGCTAGCAAATCTTTTATTAAAAAAAAAAAAAGCAACCAGAAAGCAGAAGAAACACAACAACAAGAAAAGACAAGAATGTGCAAAGCGCCTTAATTGTGTTTCTATTCTGTTTAGGTCCAGTAAGAATAGAGACAACTGTACATTATTTTTATTATTGAATCTGCAAAGCAAACCAACCAACCTTAACAGTGATTTGGACATGTATAGGCGCATACTTATTTGTTTTTTCCTCAAGTTAATTAAGTATTTTAGGAAAAATTGTCAGAGTGGCCACCAGCAAGAGTTGGTGGCCGCACTCTGGTGCGACCACAAAATTTGTGAGAACCCCTGGAACAGGTGCCCATGAAACATTCTGACTCTGATTCAGTGCAGCTGAACTAGGGTTCCGTTTATTTCCTTTCCTCTCCAAAGTGGCTTGTCAGCTCATCCAATCAAAACTTTCCCCCTTACACTTGCTACTTCAGCTTGCTGGCCTCCCTTCCCTTAAGAGCTTCCGTACCAGCTGGCTTGAGGCAAACTTGCCTCCTGCTTCTAAGGGGGGTGGTTGCAGTGTCACTGAGCGCTGCAGGGTTGGGAAGGGTGTCTGCAGTGGGTCTAGTGAGCTGACATTGGTAGTGCAGCTTTTTTTACACCAGATGAGAAATGCTGCACACAGTACAAACTCCTTGGGATACAACTCAAAGCACATTTAGTGCAACTCTTTTAAGAAGCCCACTGTCAGATCAGCATAGTGTCTTATATTAACCATCAGCCCTGTCTGAGGCTCTCTGCTGCTCGGACATCTACCTGGCTGTCATGGCCAGCTTCTCTTGTTGAGTAATCTGTGCAGTCCGTGTCAGCCAGTGAGCTGAGGGGAGCGTGTTTCAAGAGCCAGCAGTGTACCTACAGCGCTAGACTAAGTGCTGATAGTTCAAGGGAAGTGGCAGTCTGATCCAGTGGTACTTTGTATTCGCAGTGTGGGCAAAGCTGAAGCAGCAGAAAGCTTCGGAGAGATGGCAGCCTGACACAGAGGTGAGCTGAGGATCAGTGTTGCCATTATTCTTTGGCTGAATCTCTCTTGTTACCCTACATAACCTCTAGTCCCAGCAAAAGAGGTACCAGTTCCCTGGAGAATCTGTTGAATGCTGGGGAGTATGTTTGGAGATCCCCCTGCTTGAAACAAAGCTCCTGTTGGTAGAACTGTGTAGAGCTGCACATGCCTGGCTGGAAATGTATGGCTTGTTAGTATGATACCAGCCCTTCTCTCTGTCTAGGCATCTTCAGAGCGTCCTCTGCAGTATCTAAACCCTTCCTGAGTGGAAAGGGTGGGTGGGGAGGGAGTGAGGTATCTAAATGGTGAGAGATTCCATAGAGTCATTCTGTGAAAATTGTAACTAAGAATCTTCCATTGTAGACCAGGGGACCTACCATGATGGAGCAGACTGTTTATAGAATGAGCTTACAATGCAATGTGAAATCCAATTTATTACAGAATTTGCCATTGTCCTGCTGGTTTACTTAAGCTGTGACAGAGTGGACAGCATACCGCAGCAGGCAGTGTAACAACTTAGCATGCTCCAGCCAAGTCCTCATTGCAAACCAATATTTATCCTTCTCTGGGAGTCCACTGAGAGACCCTGTGTGCAGAAGCGGGGGATCTTAGTCTGTTTTAGTTTGAGGGGCTGACAGACTGCTGTTGGTGGAGCTAAACCTCAGTTACTGTTACACTCTCCCATTCTTATTTCATGCCATGCCCAGATACTACCAATGTTCTCGCTTCCCTTCTAGGAGGAATATGAGGATTCCAGTGGGAATGTGGTGAATAAAAAGACCTATGAAGACTTGAAACGTCAAGGGCTGCTGTAACTTTCTCTGGTTGGAGGATTTGGCTCCTCTGAGGCCCTTGGTGAAGCACTCTGAGCCCTGTGCTTTTTTCTCCGTACTTTTGCATTTTCTGTTCCACATGAACATACGTTTCAAGGACACTTTGTAGAATCACTTTCTAGTAAGTCCCTTCTTGTGCAAGACACAGTTGTGATGGTCCAAAATGTGTTTTATACTAAAAGATACTGCAAAAATAAACTGATTTTAGTGTAGGAAGTCCTGAGTAACTTCTCTCCTTTTGTAGCCTGGTAAGGAAGAGCTCAACTCGATGAAAATACCAGGAATCTCTCATGCACACAGCTATTAGAGATCCCAACTCCCAGTGTAATAGCGTCACTTCTCTGATGCTCCAGTTCTTTGAGCTGCTTTGGTGGGATTGACTTTTTTAAAAACCACCTGTGAACATCCCAAGTTAAAGTGAGCACTAGGTCCACAGGACTCTGAACTGAGCTGCGTGAATAAGACTTGTTTTCCCTTTCAGTCCTGGTTTCTATCCATGCAGTTACTGTAGGAGGAACTGGGCGCTAGGAAGCTGGTGAGCTACCCAGTGTGCAGCAGGGTAGTGTGAAAGGCGGTTTCCAGTTCTGTCAGCATTCTTGAGTTTTTAGGGGCATTGCTCTTCTCTCCCTTTCTTGATCAAAAATACGACAGCATCGGCTGCAATGGAGTGAGTGTCTGGAGGCTTCTGCACTGGCAGTAGTTAGGTGGTCCCCTTGACCTTGTACTGCAAGAAAACAGCCATCAGTCTCGTATTATATTACTTAGCCACAGTAATGGCAGCATACGAGTCAAATGTGTAGATTCCTTTTTAGTCCTGCTGTTCCTGAACATGTAACATGAACTGCTGGGAAATGGAACATTCTGAATATCCCCATTGCACTACATCTGTTCGGCTCAAAGTAGTGTTAGCATCAGCCCGTTCCTGAGCACTGTGCTGTCAGTGGGCTGTGAGGCTGCTTGAGCTGAGGAGGGAGGTGCAGGAGGCTGGGCAGGGGTTTGCTTGGAATGAATAATGGGAGGGGCAGCCTTTCTTTTCCCAGGGATGAGGCAGCTTAACCTCTCCTGCAGTGAGGAGAGCCCAGGTCAATATGTGGTGATCGAGTGTTTGTGTCACACAGTGTATGTCCATGAGAATAAAAAAGAAATCTCTCAATTCTGTTCCTAGGAGGTGGGAGTGCTGCTGTCCTGAGACAGGCAGCTGCGGCTTGGATTCTACACCTGCAACAAGCAGAGGATGCAAGGGGGGCATTGTCTCTCCTTGATAAAGCTGCTTGCCTCAGGTCCCTGCTTGATAAATTCCATTTTCAGTATGGTTAACCCTATGCCTGAACCTCTGCGTAGGGTTTTGCCTGGGGGCTAGTAGTGTGTTTTTGTTGGGTGATTGCTGTCTGAGAGTATGGTGGCAGATTGAAATGAGGAAGACACAATAGAATGTCCTAAACTAACCTCAATTCCTTGTTCCCTTCCCAGAGAGCGAAGGTGGGTGTCAGTGTGACAGGCTGACAACATCCCGAACGAACTCTATTGAATGAAACCCTACTTAGGGTTAGTATCTTTTGGGGAATGTTGTATTGTAAATGCAAATATTATGTGTGATTGTGAGATTGATGGGGACTTTTTTCGAAAGCAGAGGAGACTAATGCCCTTGGCGTTCAGAGGTCTTTGGGGACAATATATGTGAAGTGGATTTCCTAGGAAGTACCTTGGGGTGAGGGAAATGCACATTCTCTCCTCCAAGGCAACCCTTTTAAGATGAGGCCTGGGGAGGAGGATTCATTATATGCTAATTACCTGCTACAGGGGTCTTTGGTCTGGAGTTTCCAGATCTGTATAAAGGGCCAATTGAACGTGTTATGAGTGTGCTTGTTCTGAGCTGATGCTGTGAACACAAAGAATTCCGTGTGTTAGGATTCAAAGGAAGACTGCTTCTGCCAGAATCCATATTAGGATTTGGGGGTGGGGGTCCCCTGGTAAGCTTATTAGAATGTGTGGGTTCTTTCACTGTTTTTATTGTTTCTCTGTATTGCTTAGAAGTACAGTAGGCTTGCATAGAGAGACCTTGGTGGTGCTTGTAATGTACCAATTGCGCTGTTAGCTGTCTCTGAAGAGAGAGCAGGCAGGTCTGTTTGGATGGACTGTCTTTGATGGGGACCCAGTGAAGGGCAGGGAATGGTGCTGCCTGGAAATACCCCAGTCAGAAGGAAGAGTCATGGATTTCCATCTAGGAGAGGCAAGCACTGGGGAACTGGAAGCCAAGAGCGGGTGCCTTTGCTGGAACACAGCAGGGAAGTACAGGTGCTGTGGCCCTGAACTGTGACAGTCGGCTCTGCAGTTTCTCTGGCAAAGTAGCATCATTATCCAAATATGCAGTCTGCCAGACAGTTTCAGTTTAGCGAGTCCCAGCAAGCTTTTACAGAATTATTCAGCAGAGGGCACCCCAGCCACAGTCTTGGAAGCTGATCCAGGCCAGTCTTCTCTAGCATGTAACTTGTACACTTTCGTCTCTCTGTTAATGGACTGGCCAGAATTCTCAAATTGAGAATTTCCTGCAGAAGCTTGTGACTTTCTCCCCTATGTGAACAGCTGGCCTGTGTTTGAAATTCCTGCTGTTGATTGGCTGCATGTGTGGTTTGGCTTGCTCTGGTACTTGGCTAGAATCTAGCTGCTAGATGATGTAACAGCACAGTACAGATCTCAAACCCTTGCGCGAGAACATAGTTTGAAAGCTGCTCTCAGTGAGTGCTCAAGCTTCACCATCCATTGCAAAGCTCTCGTATTTGGGGAAAGGTCAGGCTGTTCAGCAGGCTTTGGAGCAGGTCTGAGCAAAGCCCCTCAGTTACCAGGGGAAAAGGAGTCTGTCCTGGAGGAAACTTGGAAACTGCAGGAGGAGGTGTGGTTAAGCCAGTGAGATGCCCCATGTGTCTCATGCAGTGAATACACACAGCTCAACTTCCAGGTTGTTTGGAGCATGGTTGAATGGAGTAATTCCCTAATCTTGGGTGCTAACCCCTCTTAAGATACATCCAGTATTGATCCCTAAACAAGAACCCTTAATATCTGTGTGTTTAATATGGAATGATGTGCTGCCAATAGAAACAAAACTGGCACCACTGGCCTTCCTCTCTGATGCCATAGTGTATGCAGCTGGCCCTGCCTGCATTGCTTTCCATTGAAACAGGGAGACTAGTCACATACTGTGCTTAAGAGAAACAGGCTTCACACCAAGCTGCTCTGTCACCTCCCAGCAGATGAATGGATGGAAAGGTCCAAACCCATTTTGGATTACAGGGAACATGGCTAGAGTGGAGGGTCACACTCAGTTTGGCACTGCCTAGCCTGATCGGCTGGATCAGTGTGTGACAGAAACAGGGAAGGTTCATACTTTGGGGAGGGGGGGAAGAGTCTCCCTGTAGGGGTGTCTCCATCAGGAAATGCCAGGAGATGGGCTGCTGCTGTTCCAGAGAGCCGAATCCTCAGCCCCTTCTCCAGCCAGTGTGATTCTGCCCCCAGCTTCGTGACACAAGATGCCTTGGGGGAAGTGCAGAGCATGACTGTACTAGTGATTTTAGCTGCTGCCCAATGCTCACAGGTGAGGCAGGACTATGGAGAATCACTAGAGAACATGTTCCTAGGAGGTGGGAGTGCTGCTATCCTGAGATAGGCAGCTGGGGCTTGGATTCCACACCTGCAACAAGTACAGGGTTTCCCTTGGGCTCCTCTGCCTGCCAGGCATGCTTGTTTGGCTCATTTTGCTCCGTTAAAATCCCAGTGGCCAGAGCTCCTTGGGGTGAGCAGGTCTGGGAAGAAAGGGAGTGAGTAATCAAGGCTAACTGGGTCTGGCTGGGCAGGCTGATCACTGTTCCTGGCCCTGAAGGGAGGTGAAATCTAGTGAAGGTGGCCTCCCATGTTGGGGTGGGCAGGCATTGGAGATGGCTGCAGATGAGCTAGGGAAGAGGCAACAGCCTGCCCCTGTGCTCAGATCCCAGCAGTAGCTGTGCTGACACAAAGGCAGTTTCCAATGGGGGGGCAGGCTGGAGCAGGTGAGGGAGCAGTCCCTGTGTGGACTTCGCTGCAGTCCCTTAATGTCAAAGCAGCAGAGCCCTGGATAACAGTGCAAGGTTTGTATCCAGCAGGGAAAGCCTCACACGTCATGCCAAGAGCAGAGGAAAATACCAGCTTTAGCTAAGCACCCCTTGGTAACACACACAACGGCATTGCAATCCCAGTGAGGGGATGGGGACTGAGCGCAGAGCTGGGTCACAAATTCTAATCCTAGCTCTGTTCCGGACTTGCAGTGACTATCTGTGATCAGGGACAGGGTGGCCCTACATCATGTGGGCTTGAGCCCTACCTCCTGTGAGCCCTCCTGCACTGCTCCTTCTTCTGTTCCTAGCCTTCAGCGCTACAGCCGAGTCCAGCTCACACCTGGGCTGGCAGCAGAACCATTGTGCCAAGGCAGCTGAAAGAATCTGGGTCCGAAATCTCATAGGCCCAGAGTACTAGGAACAGCTGCCCCATGGGATGGCTCAAGCTACTGCAGCAAAGACCTTCCCATTCCCCAAAGTACTTGGGATTAAAACAATAGGGCTCATCTGCGTCCATCCCCCTCCAGCTCCAGAGTAGGGAACAGGTAACCTAATAGCAGGTGCACCTAGGACAGTGATTAATGGTTGTCAGGACAACCTCTTCTGCCCTGGCAGAGTGTACAAAGGCTGGAGCTGGCTGAAGACTGGTGAAAAAGGATCAGCTGATCAGACAGTTGCTATGGGCAGAGAGCCACAAAATTGTTCCCAGTACTCCCCTCTCTGCTGATCGTTACATTCAGCAGCACATGTGGGTGGTGTCCCCAGGGCCTGCCCCTGATAATGGCACTTGGTCTCCATACTTAGACTTCTGGGTTTTATGAGAAATGCAGCCATGCTCCATTGTCCCTTAGCCTCCGACTGCCAGAAGCTGGGAATAGGCGACTGGGGATGGATTGCTCGGTAATTGCCCTCTTCTGTTCATTCCCTCTGAAGCATCTGGCAGAGGCCCCTGTTGCAGGACAGGATACTGGGATAGATAGACCATTGGTCTGACCCAGTGTGGCCATTTTTATATTGTACAAGCCCTGGAGAGCTCGGTGCACTGGGCAGCAGGTGGAAGTGGGGAGAGCCAGCTGGGGCCACCACTTTGTCTCCTTGAATGAGAAGTCCCCAGCCCCACTCTAGAACCTGCCTTGGGAGAATGGCACCTGCTAAGCTCTAGGGGCTGCCTATTCGCTCCTTTGGACTGAGTCCTCCGAGAGAACATGCAACTGGATGTGAGTGAGCCTGTGGGTCTGGTTCCTCCCTAGTGTGGGTCAGAGGGTGAGCTCTTCGGAGCAGGGCCTGATGTCTGTCTGTCCGCACTAAATCCTAGCATCATGGTGGGGTAGGTGCCTCTTACTTGCCCTCTTTGCTCTGGGCTGAGTGCACAAGGAAGCTGAATCTATCCCTTCAGCCCCCTGGCAGGTGTGGAGGACTCCCCGGTTCTGTGGGTGATCTGACAGTAGATTCCCAAGTGAAAGGAACTTGAAGTGCTGCCATGAGGAGTCGTCCATGTGACTGGCCTGTCTCTAACTGAGAGGGGGGAGCTGGGTGAGAAGATGATTGCTTGTTACAGGCACATGAGGCTGTATTAATCTGTGTAGGCGCTGGAAGAGGGGCTGGCTGTTTTCCAGGGCAGGTTGCCTGGCCTTGGCACTGAGTGTGGGGGTTGGGAGCCAGCTTGCCTGCCCAGCCGTGTCTTTGCCTCATATGGAGACGTGCTCCATTTGGCCGAGTTGTGTTCTTCGTAGCCCCCATCTTGTTCCCTCTGACTCTGTGGAGGGGGGATGGAGTTGGAGGGAGGAAAAGTGGTGATGTAATGAGATAGCAAACTGACCACTCTTCCTGTGCCATGCTCTGCCCGTGCAGCAGGGTGGATCCCGTAGTGCCCGTTACTGTGCTCAGAATGCACACACTGCTGTTGGCAGGGAAGTAAAGCTGTCTATGTAGGGACCCATGAAGTGCATGTGGAACCTGCTCTGCCTCCCTCGCTCTCCTGTTGACTGCTGGGCCCATGGGGTGGAGGGAGATAGAGCTCACTCACTGGCTGTGCTGCCCTGACTCTTCCCCACCTGCAGCCCCTCAGGAATTTAGCTGTCACACAGGTTGGCTCATGCACCATGTCCACATTCAGAAAACTCCTTTCTCTCTAGTTAATGCAGCCCAGAGCTGTGCCCGTCTCCTGCTCCTGGACCCTGCAGCTCTCTGCATCCCTGGGAGCAGCAGGTAACAAACATCTCTCACTGGCTAATGGTTTGAGCCACTCTTTCTGGGCGGGGAGGTGGGGCTGCTTGGCAGGCACCAGAGTGAAGCACCTGTGCTGCATGCATCTCAGGCAGTAATTAGTGCCGAGCACAGGCACCCCGCTCCCTACTCCGGCTTCCTGCAAGGCGATCACAACTGCGGAGAGCAGACAGGCAGGGTGAGTTGATGCAATGGGCTGTCCTTCCCCTGCCCTGCCTTGTGGGGAAGCCCCCTTTCTTGGGTGGTTGGACGTGACCCTTAGTCATTGTAATCTCTCCTGGAGCTGGTGTGACTGTGAGGAAGGAGACTTCCAGCACCTCTGTGCATTATTCAGGGGTAGCTGGTCTTTCGGTAAGAGCCTATGGGGAAGCAGGGACCAAAGCTATCAAAACCCCACCAGGCTTCCCCACTGGAGCTCACCATACAGCCCCAGAGTGCCAGAGATCCTCTGGGTGCATTGCCGTGGCCCCAGGACTTCGACTGACTCTGATCCTAACAGAGCTCAGCTCAGCATGAATCAGCTCTGGGCTTCTAGCCTGCTCCATTCCTTCAGAAAAGTTAATCTAATCGCTCCCTGCTCTCCTCCTGAAGTGAGCTCCAGCCTCCACCCGGGAATGGCCCAGGTCTGCTGCCCTGGCCCAGATGCAAGAGCTGCTTGGGGTACTGCCTTGTTTCGAAGGCTGGGGACGGGGTAGGAAGGGGAACCTCACCCAGAGTTGGCTTCCATCTCATTCATACTGGACAAGTGGCTGCAGTCAGGGCTAGCTGGAGTGCATGGCTCTGACTACCCTGAGGCAGTTTTGCCAACCCTTGCTGCTCAAAAAGGATGAACCAGGCCCTCAAAATCAAGAGCTTTTTAAAAAATTGGGTTCTTTTTATTTCTGTCTGGTCTTTGAGCCTTAGGATTCACAGCTTCAGCTTCTTTCACAGGTAGGAGGGCTAGAAATTTACTGTACATGAAAGCTGAGATCCTCGTGTAATCACTGGACTCCAGGAGCTGGGGGTTTATGAGAAACACCAAATACAGCCAGACTCCTGATAAAATTGTAACTGGTGGCAACAGGCTTGCCTGGTTCCCTAGAAGCTGGGGGTGACCCCTGCCTGCTGTGAGTGGAGGCAGGGACGGAGGCAACCAGCAAGACTTGTAAAAAATAAATAATTTTCAGTAGAAAATCTCGTGGTAGGCTCTCTGCAATCAGTGCGAGGAACCCATCCCCCTCCCCGTAGGACCAGCCGGGGCTCCAGGTGTGCTCCAAGGAGCGAGCTGGCAGTAGGAGGGTGATGGGTTTGTTCCACACACAGACCTGGTGGGAGCATCTGGACTTGTTCTAAGGTGACCCCTGAAGGGCTGCTTGAGGGGTGGCCCCTGCTCCCCAGAATGCACCGAGTGACAGTGCTGGGAATCTGCTTCAGCATCTTCCAGTAATAAACCAGTTCTGGCCACAAGCACTGCTATCCTTCATCAGAGCAGTAGGCCTGTCTCGCCTCACTGATCCACTGCACCAGGCCCAGTGTCCCTGTCTTGCTGGATCTGAGTGATGGTCGCTCGATCTGGTATCTGGCCGTGTCATGGTGGATCGGGCCAGCTGAGCTGGCTGTGTCACTCCAAAACTGCTGCACTGATGAGCAGCCTGTATCCGGAGCTAGCCAGGGTCGCATCATTAAAGTCATTGTCATGGAAATGCATGGCTTGGGCATGCCAGGGGGTAGGAGACAGCTCCTCTTTATGCCTGTTGCTGAGAAAGGGACTGCAGGAGGGATGTGGCCATTTACCCTAGGGTCAGTCCAATGTTCTCCAGTTTCGGCAGCACAGTTCAGCTCTCTACAGTCAGAAGCATTTCCCTCTCACATCAGTGGAGGCTGTTTTAGCTGTGAATGTTCCACATCAATTATGCCCCAGAACGATCAGGCCCATGTGCTGCTCTTTGCTAAACCCCAAGGGGCCAGGAGGGGTGTGTTTGGAAATAGGCATTTTTCTTGCTAGTATTTTCCCTTGTCCGTTTAAGGTGAAAATCCCCATGTGCAGGGGCCTGGCAAAGGCCTGTGTGCCCTGACATTCCACCTGAGCCCTCTGCATGGGGCAAGCGGGAATGTCAGCCAGTGAGCGGAGCTAAACCCAGCCTGCCATGGCCTGCCTGTGCCCAGGTTCCCTTAGCCTCTGGGGCTAGTGCTCCCACCTAATGAATTCAGCACGGTTGTCATCTCCGGGAGGGGCTCTCAATGGGGTAACAAAAGGGGAAGGGCCAGAATGGGACCTAGCAGGTTTAACGAGCTGGGCGTAGGGCCGACTTTCAGATGAGAAATAAACTGGGCCATGGCCCCTTGTGGCCAGCACAGAGCTTCTGGCTCTTGGTTTGATCGATGGCTGATATTTTACTGATGTCCTAAAGCTGGGGCCCAAGGGTCTGTTACAGGAGCTTTAAATCAGGTTTGTGGACTAGTGAAAGATGAAGCTGTTGTGTCAGAGATGAGTGTGTGCTCAGAGGTGGTTACGCTCACTCCGGTCTGCTTTGCACGGCACAAGACCTCCCATCAGCCCATCCACCAGGAAAGCGGCTTTGGCAGTTGGAGAAAGGTGAAAAGTCAAGTAAGCTCTTCAGGAGAGAGGGGGAGAGCGATGCTGCTGATTCTATTGATCCATAGGGAAGGGAAGGGAACCCAGATGCAAGTCCAGTGTGTTCCATAACCAAACTGATGCTGTAATAAATGGCAAGATCTACCCCGTCCTGTCTTCTAGCTCACTGGAACTTCTTGTGGGAGCTGGGGCGTGTAAGTCCCAGTGTCTTGGCAAACTGCAGGCCGGGTAATTACATGCTGTTCACATAACTCCCCTCTGCGGCAGTTTCATGTGGATAAGGGAGGGACTTGTCTTCCCTTGCTGCCCTGGACTCTTTCGTGCTGCTGTTTGCTGTGAAATGTGTCTCAGAGCTGGTTGCACTTTAAAGATGGGTGAAGTGATTCCTCTAGGGAGAGTTCTTAGCAACCCTGGGGTTCTTCTTCATAAAGGCCACCGGGTAAAGATGAGATCGTTGCACTCTCCAGTACTCACTCTACAAGGATTCATCCCTGCCCAAGGAGAAGTGTGATGGGTGTTTCCCTAAAGCAGGGTTCAGAGGGTTGAGCTGAGTGAGGAGTGCAAGATCACCAACCCCCTCCTTTCCTGTGTGGGAGCCCTTAGCACCATACTTACAGGCTCACTCATTCCTGGTAAAGAGGCCCCTCTTTCCCAGCTGTTCACATCTTTATTTTGAATAGCAGAAGCTAATTGCTGCCTGGTGCCTATCAGCACAGTAACCAATAGGCGTTGCCACTCACCCGGTCTGTTTGCAGCTTTACGAATTACCTGTGAGACTCAGGCAAACACAATGTCGCTATATCAACCGAGCTGCACGGGGGATCCCATGTGTGTTTACTTCGTTCTGAGCCCCTGGACGATGCTGCTGGCTGCTTGCCATGGCAGCCTTGATGAGTTTGGGGAGCCTTATGGGAAATAAAATGATGCTTATGCCAGGTTTGAGGTGAGACTCCAGGCCTGAGCCTGCATCCTTCCCAGTGCTGCGTCTGCTAGGCCCTCACATTGCTCAGCTGAACAGTCTCTGCCATCACCACATTCCTAAATGTCCAATACAATACCCCAGCCCCCTGGATTTGCACAATGCACTGTGCCGCTCCCCCAGCTGCAGTGTTATAGAGGACAAGAATCTGCACTGAGAGACCCCAGGATCTATCTAATCCCAACTCCTGCTCTTCGTCCATGTAGCGCAGACAGCCTCTGAGATTAAAAGCAAAGCGTGGCTCTGTTGCTGGACGACAGCGTCCAGGAATGTCCTACTGTTGGTGTTAGTAGGGGGGAAGGGGCTGGGTCATTAGCCCAGAGATCGAGGAGCCCCACTGGCTGCACAAGAAGAGAACTCAGCATGGGCCGCCTCAGTGCACGTTCCTGATAGGGAGCCCCTGATCTCTGCCAAGGCTGGGCAGTGCTGCGCCTGAGGGAAGTGGGGAGGAGGTGGTGGCTGTGAGTGAGGAAGGGCCTGGCCTGGCTGGAGACGCCTTGCAGGTCCCAGGCAGGACTGTCCCGCTGGCTTGGAGGCAGCCATAACCTGTAGCTCAGGGCTGTGCGGTTCTCTCTGGGACCAGTGCCCCTTGCCCATGCAGCGCTCTGCATGGATTAACATGGTGCTGCAAGGCTGCGGAAGCCCAGGCCCTGAGGGGAGCTCTGGGAAGTGGGCAGATTCTCTGACCGTCGGCCTCCACGGAGGCCTCCGCGAAGTCCTGTTCCCTAAGGCCCATTTCTGCTCTTGTTGACTTGCTGTGGCTGCCACGGTGACTGGAAGGGCCCCTGTTGCTGCGCCTGAGCAGGGTGGTGGCAGGGGCATTTCTTGCAGTTCTGCCCCTCGGCTCAGGAACCAGTGAGGGTGACGAGGGTCCCTGGGTGAAGTGGGATCAGCAGCGTGAGAGGTGGGAGCTGCACCAGCAGGCACAGGTGGGGGCAGAGACCCTGGCCTGGGCTCCATTAGGCGCTAACAGCTTGAGCCCACTGGGGAAGCCGAATTAAGACGCTCCCAGGCTCAGCAAAGGAAGAGATGAGCTGGATGGCTGGGTGCAGAGCTGGGGCGAGAGTGAAGGTGAGCCAGGTGAACTGAGTTGAGCTGCCTGTTCTTGCTTAGTCTCCTGGGTGTTTCTGGGAATACCTCTGTCAAACTGGATCAGGTTAGAGCCTCCTGTGAAAGAGAGAGCTGTCTCTCTGGTGCGGCAGTGGGGGACTTGTGCCTCCCAGGAGGACTGATTGGGAAGCTGGACTAAATATCTGGTGCAATGAAGAAAGGGCAGAACTCACAGCGTGAGCCGTGCCGGAATCATCCGGGGAAGGTGGGGAGCTCTGGGGTTTGAGGGGCTGGTTGAAAGTGCACCTGGGAGAATAGCTATAGTGGAGTGATGAGTCTGAGGCCTCCTGGGTCTCTGGCTGAATTCTGATTCCTGTCTGCTACCTGCCCATGTCTGAGGCGTTTCTTGTGTGGATACTGGTGAACAGTGAGCACTGGCCTCCGCCATTCTAGGCTGACAATAAAAAGTTAGCTTAACATAGCTACAGCACCCAGAGGGGTGAAAATCACCCCCCTGAGAGCCGCAGCGATGCAGACCTAACCCTCGGTGTTGACGCACCTAGGTCCACAGAGGAGTGCTGCTGTTGACCCAGCTGCCATCACTCGGCGGGATGGATTACAGCAACTGCATCGCAGAAAATCCCGATTGCTGTCAGTGGCCTGGCTGCAGTGCTCTGGCAGTGCTGTGTGGCTGTAGTGTGGACACGGCCTGGCTTAACCATGGTTAGCTCTGCTAGTCACACAGTTTTGCTTTTGTTCCCTGGGGTGACTCTCACAACTAGTCAGCACTGTGAGTTGTGACCATATGTAACCCTCTTACGAGTGGGTCTTATTTATCTCTGATAGACACCTCAGGGCCAGGGCTCTGCCTCTTTGGTAGTTACTGCCATGGGGAGCTCTCCAGTGTTGCTAAAGCCGCACTGACTTGCTTGTCTGACCAGCCTGCAGCCCCCGAACTGTCCCCCCGGTAGCACCTCTGTGTATTTAAATCCAGGACTCGGGTTGTGATCAGGGCAAAGCTGGACCTTCTCAAGCTCTCTGCTGAGCTGGGCTGCAGGAGCAGTTCTGTGCTGGCTCCTGGGGACATGGACCAGCGCGGCCGGCAATGGGCACTTCTCTTTGGAACCTGAGCCCAGGGCTGTGCTGCCAGCTGTCTCTCCAGCACCCCCTGCAGGCCGGGAGCTTCTGCTCTGCTTCCTGGGTGGAGCTGCAACACTCAGAGAGGCACTGACCCCACTTCCAGCTGCAAATACCTGGGTGTAGCCACGGGCGCCACATAATCAACACGGAGCAACAAAGCCCCCTGGCTCCAGCAGCTGTTCAGTGCAGCAGCCTGGAGAGGGCAGCCGTGGCAGGGCTGGTGGGAACAGGAAGCTCTTTCTAAATGAGATCAGCTGCTGCCCGTTTGGCTTAGGCCTCCTTGCGGCGTTAGCCTGATGTTAAACTTGTGCCCCTACGTCTGTCTTCAGCATGCTGCAGACGTGACACTCAGTGCGGACCTGCTGGAGGGGATGGGGTGCTGTGGCAGACTGGGAGATAGTTTAAGATGGTGAGCTAGCTGGAGGGTCAGCAAAATGATGCCATGAAAAAACGCCCTGTGCCGACACTGGCATGTCGTTTGGTTCAGAGGCAAAGTCGATTGAGATAAGGAGGCTGTTAACCTGGAACGTGGCCCCTGACAGGTGTCACTGGGCTGTATGATGCACCCACCAGGTGGGGCAGGCTCAGTCACAAGGACTAGGAGTGTAGTGTCAAAGGAGAGCTTGGTTCTCCCACATGATGCTCTGGCAAGTGGTGGGGCAGGAGGTGCTGGACTCTGGAGATAGTGAGGCTCATGAGGAGAACTGACCACAGACAACTGAGAGCTCAGACCTGTGCTTCACTGGCCCAAATTCCTTGGTGTTCTAAACACATGACCCTGGGAAGGGCCATGGGGGAAGGGCCACGGCCAGCCATGGAGAGTTACTGAAATTTGACAAGGTCCTGAGATGCTCTGAATTGCCCTCTTGGGAAAGTATAAACCCGAATCCTGCTGGCCTTGGAGCATTATGGCTCACAGGGAGCTGCAGCCAGGTCAGCACGGAGCAGTTTGTATCATGGGTGCAGGCTGGAGTCTATGTTCACACCTGGGTACCATGGCAGTGAGATGCGGCTCTTACTCTGTCTTCCCTCCCTGCCCCCAGGGTTCTGCTGGTGTGAGCACCTCCCAGGCTGAAGATGGCAGGTGGGAAATGCCAGGTCGCTCCAGGCCGAGGTAAGTGACTTCATTTCAGGAGCAAATTCCAGCCTGTTAAAAGCAAACCTGCTAAATGACAAAATGTTCCTCCCCTGCCCCCTCAGACGTATGCCTTCAGGCTGCTTTGGCTGCTGGGTAGCAGGTGCTGGAACCACTTATGAACGAAACCCAGTCTCGCCACAGGGCATGTGCCACACAGTGCGAGTGGGAGGAATAAGGCAGCGCAGAAGTTGAGTTGGCTCCAAGGGGGGGTTCTTGGGGAAGAGTTGAAAACCCAGGGCTCATGTACCATGGAGCTGGCTCTAGCAGTGTCCCAGAGCAATGCCTCAGTGTGGTCAGCAGCCCAGGCATTGCACAAAGCCTCTGGCCATGTGATTTAAGCTAGTCTCAGCCTGCGGTTCCTGCACCCTGTTACAGTGTGTGCCCCACACACGGCCGCCACGTGCACTGTCCAGTGTGACCGGGTGGACGTGCTGGTGTGAGCCTCACTGACGCACTGTGGAGGGAGCAGCTGTTAGTGGGGTGGCGACTGCCGGGGGCTCGGAGACAGCAGGCAGCTCCCCCAGTGCTGTGGGAGAGGCTCTGCTACCAGGGCACTCTGCATCACTGGACCAGGCAGCTTCGCCACTTGCCCTGGTATCTCAGCAGTGCGACGAGAGGTCTTCTGCTGGGCTGAAGGTTTGTGATGATCTGCCATGCTGGTGCCTCTGCTCTCCTGGCAGTGCCCAGGCTGGTGAGAGTTGCTTCCTCTGGCCTCTCAAAGGGCCCACAAATAATATCCTCTCCTGGCTCACCTGGGCCCTTACAGTTCTAGACAATGGCTGTGTCGCTTGTGTTGCATGAGGAATGGCAAGGTATTCACTCCCCTGGCCTGCGCTGGCATGCCCCAGGCAGTGTCACAACCCATGCACAGTGCGCTCCTGCTGGGAATTGATGGCCCAGGGCTCAGGGCTGCATCCTGCTCAGTTACCAGAAGCAGATGCTGCTGCCTTGGTGACGTTTCCTGTAAACTGTGCGATGCTTATAGCTCACCCCATCCCTTGAGCAGTGAATACAGTATTACTGTTCTGTGTCTGCGACACGCTCCCTCTGCTCTCCACAGGCATTTGTCTGGGATTGAGGCTATCCTGGAGGTGTTAGTCCTGGATTCGGGGTGCCCTTCATGCTGCCTTGACAAGTGATTAATCAGTCTTCTTAATGAGCAAAAATACTGAATTGGGAAGAGAGCAGTCCAAGGACAGTCAGTTCTAAAGGGTTTGTGCCAGAGGAGGGAGTATGGCTTTCTAGCTGAAGCTGCTGTCTCCAGAGCATCCTCAGGTTTCTGCAGCATTTCCTGCTCACAGGCTGTGCCCATTGACTCAACAGGGTGATGACCCTCCCCCCCTCCCTGCACAGGGGTGTGCAAACTCCTCTGGGTGGGAGAGAGGTGAGCGTTGTGCCTCCCAGACACCCTATTCTGTCAGGACTTTTAAAGCTGATGACTCAAAATGTCTTGGCCTTGGAGCCCAAGAGTGAGAACGTTGACATGTCCTTAATGCAGCATATTCAGCGGCAGAGTAACTCTGGCAGCAGGTGTTACAAGCTCAGCACTGTGCAATCTCCTCTCTCTGTTCCAGGGTTCCTCCTGCTCTGCATTTTGACTCTGCATTTTAGCTCTTGGAATCCTGTTGCATCAGCAGGTGAGGTACAGACTGGCCAATGGGGAGAACTCTAGGCTTCTTTTGTGGAAACTGCGTTAAAGGTGGCAACAGCAACAGGTTTTGTTTGGACACTTGCCCCTCCCTGTCCGAGATGTTTTTGGTGGGGGCACAAGGGAAACCACACACAGGAAAAATATCAGTGTTTCTGAGTCGTGCGCCGAGATCTTCTCTCCCTGCAGCTGTGCTGCAGCTGCTAGAACTCCAGGAACCTCAGGTTTAACCTGCCTCCCCAGCTACCAGCCTGTTCCCTTCTGTGGCAGATCTAATTCTAGGAAAGACTTTTCCTTAGGCAAAGTGTCACTGGTGAGCAGAGTTATGGGGCCAGGCTCACCCTTCAGTGGAGGACCCAGCGGTGAGGGAGGAGCTATAAAATCAGCCACACATTTATCGCTGATGCTAGTAGTCATGCAGTGGAGTGTTGTCCACACATCGTCTCTGGCTCCCCAGACACATTTAGAGTATTTCTCCTCTGGTACCTTCCATATCCCACACATGATTTCCCTGCTGATTTCTGTACAGCCCATCAGGTAGCGTGCTATGCAAGCAGAGGGCTGCAGCTTCTCGGGACACCTAGCTCTCAATTTGTTATGAGCACAAGATACGTTCCCTCCTGATGACTTATCATTTGGAAACTTTATATCTTCCAGACCTGAACTCTACTCCTGCCATGTTTACGGTCATCACTCCCTCTGTTCTGGAGACTTCCCCTATTTCCAGCACATCTATGGTCTCCAACCACTCTGCGAATGGGACAGAAGACACACCTGTAAGGAAACTGCCATTGGCCAAATACTGTCCAGGGTTTCTGCCAGGAGCCCAGAGAGGCAGGAGGGGTGTGAGTGGGGAGTCGAAAGAAGAGCAGAGTTCCTTTGCAGCTCTGCTGGGAGGGCCGGGGCTCCTGGGGGGTGGGTGATAATTAAGGATTCCCCCAAAGGTGGATTTTCTGGTGCTGCATGAGACCACAGGGTCCATCCGAGGGCAGCTGAGAAGACACTGCCAGAGGCAGAATGAGCGATCTGCAAGGCAGCAGCAAATGACAGCCGAGGGGAGCGCTGCTGGGTTTATTGCCGGCATGGGGCTGGCATGGGAGGGGTCAGGCAGGTGGCAGGTCTGTAGCAAGAAACGTGCCCTTGGAGTGTGTGTGCTCTTTCCACAGCTCACCTGCCAGAGTTTTCAGTGCTCTGGTGAGAGATGCTACCAGGACAAAGCTTATGCCAATGACACCGTGACCTGCCACAATGAATCTCACTGTGAGGTAGGGGAGTTCTCTGTGCGGGCACTGTGTCAGTCACCTCTGCTGCTCCTTGCATGAGTGACCGGCTCGCACCAACGCCCTGGGTGCAGCACTCCTAGACAGTGGGAGAGCATCCTGGCTGATGTCTTGGCTCTGCCTGCGCGAGGGGAGGGAGATCAGGCAGGTGCCATAGAAGTGGCAGCCTAAACAGACCAGGAGCTTCCCAGGCCCTGGGTTGCTGTGATGTGTTTTGGGGGCGGGGGAGGAGGATGCAGTCTGAGTCACAATATTTCCCTCCCTCTCCAGCCTATTGCCTGGTAACCCCGGGGCTCATAACCCGTGCCCAGCTCCTGTTCTTGTTCTCTCTCTCCTCTTGTACAGTCTGTCACTTTTATTCTTGCTCTGACTGGTTTTTGTCACACTCCTAACCCTGGTTTGTGGTTTGACCGTCCCCTTCCCCCCGTCCTGTCTCCTATGTTCTGACACTTGCCTTTGCTTAGCGCTCGCAGGAGCAGCCTGGTGTCTCCCATGCCCTGCTCCCCGGGATAGAACTAGCTTGCCTGAGAGCTTGCGAATTGCTCCTTGCTGTCAGAGCCAACAGTGTATCAGGGTGTCCCCCCTTCTGGGGGTTTCCCCAGGCTCCAGTGTGCCCAGAGCAGTCCCTGGTGCAGTTTTTCAGGCTGTTCTCAGTGGCATGGGGGAGTGCAGAGATGAGCCCACCCCACCCCATGAGCTCCTTGGCTCCCCAGCCACCACCCCTTTCATGCAGTGCTGGGCGCATGAGCCGAGTGTGGCTGATAGCATCTCGAGTACATGGCTCTGGCTCTTCCCTTTTCCCTGCAGCTCTATCGTCTCACCCACACAAACTACACAGCCAAGTGCAGCAGTGAGTGTGGGAGAGGGAACGGCACTGAGATGTGTGTGACCAACGGCAGCGTGAGCATGAGCAAGTGCATCCTGGAGTGCTGCAACTCGCCCCTGTGCCTGCAACTCAATGCCACCGCCTATGGTAACCAGCGTGCTGGGAACAGCCCGGCCCACACTGGGCTTCTCACTCTGAGCAAGAGACTTTGCTTCCTGGCAGCAAATAGAAGGGTTCATTCTATGGCAAGTGGCCAGAGACTGACGTGTGTTGTCTCTCCCATAGGGCCCTGTTGCGTTGTGGCTTTTATTTCTCTAAGGCAGAGGGCGTAGGGCTGGAATGGAGGGGGTGGGCCTGGGGTGCCTGCCACCTGAGTGGAGGAGTGGGTTTATTTTGTACTCTCACCCTCTTCCCCTGCCCTTTGGCTGATGCATGGTGTAACCCTGGCCCTCTGCCTGACTCTCAGAGCTGCTCTCATGAAAGTCTGTGCTGCTAACCTTGAGTGCTCGGTTCTGTGTGTGTGGTGCGGGATCAGAGTCTATCCCGCTGGGACTCTGAAGCCCATAGAGGCCGTAGAGTAGCTGAAGTTCCTACATGACAGCAGTCTCCATCCAACACGTTTTTCTGGAGGCAAGACACAACAGCAGAGGCAACTAGAGCCTGCCCTGCCAACGAAAGCCATGGGGAGCAGTGATGGGTGCCTGCCATCCAGGCCACAGAGTCTGGCTCAGGAGCCAGCTCTGGTACTTGTTGGGGGTTGGTTTCCCAATGGCTCTGGTTTGGCCAGAGGGATTACGTAGGAAGCCTCTTGCAGGATAACTAACTGAATTACGATCGCTGGTGAAGGCCAGGCCCCAGATTCCTAGGAGCACTGTAGCTTTCTAATGATGCTTTCTCTGAAAAAGCCATCCTGCAATGTCTTGGCAGGAGAGTCTGATACTCACAGCTGTGGAGGTCACGCAGGCCTGATAGAGTGGGCAGAGCTGTCTTAGTGGCTCAGTTGCGTGCACTTGGGGTTTCTCTTACTACTGCCTCCTCTAGCTGCATCGCAGTCACCCATTTGCCACCTCAAAAGCCTCCCTGTATCCTGATTTCCCTCATCCCATCCCACGGGGTAAACAAACTCGTTCTCTCTTCTTCCACTATTAGGATCGTGCAGCACTTCCTGCTTCTCCCTTCTAGTCAGGCCAGCAAATTGGGTGAATTCCAGGTCTCCTCCCTGGGAGTAACTCTGCTCTGCTGGGTCCTGGGGGGGCATACAGGCTCATAGCTGGACTTAGCCATCTGTTCAGATTCCCATTAGGAGTGTGACTGGCTCACTCAGCCACTCCTCAGACCACTCACTGCCATTGTGCCAAGGTGAAACTTGTGGCCAAATGGTCACAGACTAACTTGTGGAACTTGCTGCCACAAGATGTCAGAGTCCAAAGATGTGACAAGACTTTTTCTCAAAGGATTAAACGCTTCTCTGGATGATGAAAACATCCACAGTTCCATTAGCTGGGGCAAAAAATAGAAGGGCTTGGGGCACAGAACAACCCTTACTGGAGGAAGAAATAACCTGCCTACAAGGGACTTTTCAGAGATGTCCATTGTAGGGGTTCCTTGAACTTGTCTCCAAGGTGCTGTCAGACCAGATACTGGGCTAGATGGACGCCTGGCCTGGCCTGGCAGTTCTTAGGCACCAAACACACCTGAGCTTTGGTAGGGAGAGCAGGGATTGATGGGAAGTAACAGATGTGGTTCATGTTCTGGAATGAGGCTGCTGAATACCCATCTCCTGTATTGAAGTGCCCTAATGTAAATCCCCGTGTTAAAATGACTCTAACGGTTTTCACTGGGGCATGTCATTCTCTGGCCATGTTCTGGATTCTAGCCCCGGGTCCCAAGGCTACATGGAAATGCAGCGCAGCAGGAGGGCATAGCCCTGTCTCACCAGTCTCCTTTCGTCTCTGTTTCAGGTGACTTGCCGCCCACCACCACTCCAGCTCCCACAACGACCACCATGAAGCCACCTCCCAAAAATGTAAGTATTGCCTTCCAGCATGACCAGACAGCAGAACTGTGTAGGCATGCTGCCAGTGGGAATGCTAAGCTGAGTAGTGTTGCCATGAATTGTTAAACTGTGGCGTTCCACCCCAGAAATGGCTGCCTTTTGGTGGTGGATGAAATGTTCCCATGCTATATGCTCTCAAAGATTAATATGTAGCCTCTGTGAGAGGGAAGAGATTTGTATAGAGCCAGGCAAGGATACGGTGGGTAACAAGCCCAGCCAAATGTTCCTCTTCCATGTGCTGCCAATCCAAGTAGCCTGGAATATTTAGTTGCAGGATGAGCCCTATTCACAGTGCTGTGGTGAACGGCAGGAAGGTCCTGGGCACTGGGAGGAGATACTGAGACTGCTATCCTGGGATCCATCTCTGGGGCCAAACCTCGTGTACACCATGTCTGAGGGAGGGGCAGAACACACACACACACACTCTCAATGGACTCGTGTTCTGTAGGGAACTGTCATGCATCAGCCCCTGGGGAGATTGACTAGAGGGATCCATAACAAGACCCTTTCATCTCAGTCCTCTGATTCTTGGAAGAGATTCCCAGATGATGTCTGGGAGTTTGCTTATCTCTGTGGGACCCTGCAGAGTCCCCTCCACAAGGGTGGAGGCAGAGGAGGGTTTGGCATTTGCCAGCCAGGGTGCAATTTTAGTGAAGCTTTCTGCAATGTTTGAGGGTTGGGAGTTGATTTTTCTTTGATCTTTTTGTATTTGGGGTGTCAGTGAATGTTGTAAAATGTGACTGCTAGCCCCTGAAAGATGGTCTTGTCAATGCAGATCTGGGCTTGCTGGAACTACCTATGCAATGCCAGCCACTGCCCAAGAGCCACCAGGAGGGCAATCTGCTGATCCTGGGGTCCCTGGGATTTCCCTGTGTGAATTTTAGCTCCTCACACAAGTCTCTCATAATGACCAGGCAAAAGGAAAGTGACTTAAACGTCAGACCTTGTTCTGGTAGCTCTGCTCTCTGGAGTGATTCCCAGTGCCTTTCCTGGCTATCTTGTAGGGGAAAGTGTGCACAACCTTCTCCTGTAATGGAGATGGATGCTTCAAAGGCAAGAAGTCTGCTGCTGAATGCATCGTTGGATTCGACTTCTGTGAGGTACTGGATTTGTTTGTCAATTCTTTAACCACCCTGAGCTGTGCCTCTTAACTAGAGCTGTGAATGGAGCAGGACTGAAGGGCTCCAGGCCAGATCTCAGCTCCATCTGTGCTGCCATTTCACAGCTGATGCTGGGCTCTTGATAGCACTTTCACCATAGAGATGTTTGTGGATCTTGTGCCATTTTGACAGCTCTGGAGGGCTTCATCCACAGAGCAGCTAAAGCAGAGTTAGCAAACTTCCTGGGACAAACACCTGGGGCAGGGAGTAGTTGAGTCTCTGTGCTTCTCTTTGTCCTTGACCTCTTGCAGATTCCAACAAGAGCCTCGACTAGAGTCTTGATATGGGCACTGCAGCTTTTGTTAAAGCTGACTCTGTGCATCCTCTGCCTCTGAACCAGGAGGATGTGCCTGGAGGTTTGAGTGGGTCTCATTAACATGAATGCAAGAACCCAGAGGGTTGCTAACATCCAAGACTGCTAATGTCTGTCTCCTTCCTGCAGATGAAGAAGATTGGCTCAGATTACGTGGCTGGATGTAGCAAAGTCTGCAAGACTGCCAGCCCAGCCTGTGTCAGAGGAGCAGCTGCCCCCTGTTACCAGGAATGCTGCCAAGCTACCCCTAAAACTAGCTGCCTGAAACTGGATGGCAAGGTGCACGTCAATGGCGCTGGGCAGGTGGCTCTGGCCCCAATCCTGAAACTCCTGGCCTGTGGTGTGGGTCTTGTCATACATTACAGCCTCTCCACTTTCCTTCAGGGTTAAGCAAGGACTCTCTGAGCTCCGCAGACTGACTAGGGCAGGATTCAGGGGCACACACAATATTGGCTAAAACTCGCATAAAATCTAGGGTTTCTGTACCTCTTAAATTCAGATAAGGTTGGCTAGAAAATTCCATCTATTGAATCAGCGTCACAGGAAGGGAGATCACTGGAACCCACAGGCCTTCTCCTCTCTGTGCAGGCCTGGCTAGTGCCCAGAAAGTTAGTGGTTAGCACCCATGGATGTTTGTGAAATACAGAGCCCAGTGCGTGCAGCTAACTGAACTGGTCAGGTACATCTACGCTGCAGTAAAACACCACTGCTGGCCTGTGTCAGCTGACTCTGGGACCCTGCGAGGTGGGAGGGTCCTAGAGCCTGGGCTTCTGCCTAAGCCCAGTCTCTACACTGTGAATTTTACAGTCCCGCACCCTAAGCCCCATGAGCCTGAGTCAGCTGCCTCGGACCAACCACAGGTGTCCTACTGCAGTGTAGACAGACCCTTAGTCTTTCCCATGCAGATTCTCCAATTTGATACAGAGGAGGGTGAAAACTACTGGCCATGGGGATGGATGTGGGGCTCCCGGACCTGTGGAGAGGGTAGGCATTGTGCCACATGCTTCCTTCTAGCCACAGGAGTGATGTCAGCTGCTCATCAGACTGATTCCTGGCTATGCTGCCTCCGCAGAACAGATTAGGAGCTGGCTAGGTGCTGTGGGGCAGTCCTCAGTGAACTCCCCCCCACCCCCTTCTGAGTGCTAGTGCCAGCACCTCTTCCTGACTCATGGGGGTGAAGACGGCAAACTCCAGCCACTCTGGGAATTACTCTTCCACCGTTCACACCTTGTTTGCATGTAAAGCAGCTGTCTGTGTAGCAGGGAGGGTGACTGAGTGAAATCACAGTCCTCTGCTGCACACACACATCCCCAGCCCTCCCCCAAAGTAGGAAAACACTTCAGTGGGAGTATCTGAGCAGGAAGAGCTTTCTCTTGTGCTTCTGAAGAGCAGCTAAGGTGCCTGTGCTAACCAAGGGAACACGCTGATGAGGGGGCAAGGCAGGACTCGGGGCTGTCTACACTGGGCACTTACACTGACATGGCTACATCTCTCAGGGATGTGAAAAACACCTCTGGGAGATGTAGCTCTGTTGACCTAACCCCTGTGTAGACAACGCTAGGTCGATGGAACAATTCTTTCCTCAACCTGGCTGCAGCCTCTCGGGGAGAACCAAGGGGAGAACCCCTCCCGTTGGCATAGGCAGGGTCTGCACTGAAGCACTACAGCGGTGCTGCTACAGCTTAAGTGTAGACACACCCTTGGATTCCTAGCCCAAGAGCTGCCCTTGCCAGTAAACCAACTGGCCTGAGCTGTCGGCTGAAATCATTGGCATCTTCTTAAAGGCCAAGTTTGTAGAACCTCCTGTCTTAACATCTCCTGAGGCTAGGCTACTCTCCCAGCGTCCTGGTAAACGCTGCCCCACATCAGGGACTAGTCAACGGCCCCACTGACTCCTGCAGGCAGTAGTTAGTTCCCCAGCTGTACGTATTCACCACCCATTCATAGGCCAGAGAGCACAAATCTGATCTTGACTTGGTCTGAGGTGACAGCCCCGCTGCTGAGAGTCACTGGCCCAGCTGACTTGAATGTTGGCTGGTATTAGTATATCTGATTCTTTGGTTGATCTAGGATAGCTCATAGTAGTAGTTCTGAATAGGAATAGGTTGCTGTTTCCAAGCTCCATACACAACCTCTAAGCCTTGTTTTAACTTCCCCAGTTAGTTCCTTTTTGGAATCTTATGTTTTTAATGAACCTTAAACCCTCATGATTGTGCCTCTCCCCTGTGAAATCCAAAGGGGAACAGAGCAGACACACAGCATATGCATTAAGCAGGCTGCAAAGCTGAACTCTTCCCGCCAAAAACCTGTAGGACTGTGTGACTTGCAGACAAAGTGAAGCTGCCTGGGGCTACTGCCATGTGACTTTACTAGCCTGAGATTTTGGATTACCTGGAATGAATGACATCCCACATGGGCGGTGTGTATAATAGGCTGGGGAATGCTGTGCCTCCCCAAACATCCCTGCGTGGCCCTGCTCATGCTCTGCCCCAAGACCCTCTCCTGCTGCTAGTTTGCCCCAGCTCAGGCAGGCTGCTCCTCTTTTGGGAAGCCAGCTGGGGACAAGGCAGCTGGGACTTGGGGTGTTTGGAGCCACCCAGTGCTGGGGGGGGGGCCCTTGGCGCTGGGAATGTGCGCCGCCCGCCCTGTGCTTTGGGGCTGAAGGGGGTTGTGCACCACCCGCCCAATCTCCAGGGTGAGGGGGCCATGCACCGTCCACCTGGTCCTCTGGGACTGGTAGGGGAGGAGGTCACACGTGCCACCCACCCAGTGCTCTGGGGCTGAGGAGAGGCTGTGCACTGCCCAGCTGCTCAGGATCTTGGGCTGGTGGGGGGGCCTCCCACTGGGGTCTCTGGGGCTGGAGGTACTTGGGTGACTCTGGCTGGCAGGGGTGGGGGGACTGGTGGCTGTGACGGGGGGGGGGGGGCTCTGGACTTTGGGGTGGGAAGGGGAGTGGGAGAGGCAGGTCCCCAAGCAGAAGGGGTGGGCCAGGTCAGGGGCTATCCTCCCCAAGCCTGTGGTTCACTCACTGCCCATGCGTCCAGGTATAAGAATGATGGGTGGAAGAAGCTTCTGAAAGGGCAGAAAATTCTGCCATAAATCCAGGCACAAGCAAAGTCCATCTGGGGTAGTGACCTGCTTGCAATGTAGCTTTTCTGAGCACACACCTCAATAATTAGCTTATAACCACACTGATGATGGAATGTCTCCTGCCTGGGCAGGCTGAATTAGTAAAGCCATATTTCTTCTCTAGAATCTTACCCGAGGAAACAGGGTTTCTCTAAAAGTGGGACATACATCTTAGGAGCCTGTTTGCCAGTCCCAGAGTCTTTACTATCTAAAGAGTGACTAATAAATGTGGAGCAGGGATCATAAGTGACTGATCGTTCTAACCATGCTTTGAATCCAGGATTAGTCTCTGTGTAAAAGAATCTGCTGCAACGTACTGTTGCACCAAATGTAGCTGATACTGATTGAGTGACTGAATTATGTTTGCTGGAAACCACAAGGCAGAAATTGCTGGTAACTGTGCTGCTGATAGTTGTGCTGACATGAGCTCTGTTGTGATTGTTGTACTCTGTTGTTCTATTTTCAGAATCTGTCCTTTGAAGCGGCGTTATAAATAAATATATTTATCAACCTCCGTGTTTAATTATTGGAGGCGATCTTCTGCCGTGGCTGCAGCCTGCATCAGGGCTTGTCTGCTGGGGAGGTCAGGGAGACAGTGACTCAAGGCAGTGGGGGAGGGTGGTTGGCAGGCCCTTGGGTGATGAATGTGGCTGAAACATATTGTACAGTAAACCCTTCATTGCTGTTGCAGCCTAAACTAGGAAGTGCCTGGCAACCTCCCTGTTGCTGGGGTGGGGACTTGGTTATTATTTTCAACCAAACTCTTTGAAGTCTCCAGTGTGCCCTTTCCTCTGTGCAGGACTCCTTGTTCCCATGACTATTTTGCCTACTCTGTGCTGGGACCCCTGCAGCCTAATCCACAGCCGATTTGTTCTGATGTGTTTACAAACACTAAAGGTGGGGGTTTATTTGTTATGGTCCTCATAAGCAGGGCACTGCTTAGTGCTAATGGAAAAATTGAGACTGTGCTAACTGCCTTTGAGAGGAACAGATCCTGCCATCATTGTTTGGGTGCAAAGCTCAGCTGCTGGCAGACCTTGATGCTCACGTTTATACTTGAGCTGGTATAAATTACACACACAAACGTCCCCTATGGCATTTTACAGATACTTCTTATGGTTTGCGATCCCCAGGCCAAGCTTTCCTTCCAGTCTGTCTCCTCCTTTCCCACTGTTGTGAGCTTCTGCTGCGGAGCTAGCAGGAGCCTGGGCTCTGGAGTAGCAGCTGTGCTTGTCTCCTACAGCCAGGAATGTTCCTGGTGTTCATTTATGGAACACCTCGGGGCATTAGCTTAGAAGAGGGATATTTACACCATCATCATTCCCAAAACCTGGAAAAGACGAAGCATGAAATGGCACCACATTCTCAGGCTCCTGGAAAATGAAAAAACAGCTGCAGAATTGTAGGAATTCAGTGTCCCTCTAGAGCAGATGGAAAAAAACATCTACAGCAGCCTACTGGCAAAACAAGTTTTTTTTCTAATATCCTGACCCCTCTACCTCCACTCCAGCCTGGGCCAGCTCAGCAGGTGCTGCAGGGGGACCAGCCTTTCATTTATAACACTCTATACAATGCACCTAATTTCTTCAAATAATCATTTCCCCCCAGTAACATTAAGCAAATGGAGTATTTTGGCCAACCTCTTTCTACTCTCCCCCTCCACAAAGGCGGTCTCACAGGCGTAGCTGGTGTAACCATTCTGTCTGCTCCAGCAGCAGCCCCCTCATCTCCCATCTTTGCAGTGACTCCCCTCCAGTCAGATCCCTGTCTGTCAGACTGGGGATGGTCTCACATTTGTGTAATGCTCTAAGTCAGCAGCATCACACATGCTGAATGTATAGAAACCACTGAAGAATTAACCCCCTCCCCCATTTCACTCATGATGGGAGCATGGGAGGGAGGGTGTAGCCTTAGCCTCATGAGAGAATGCTCAGAACAAAGGCAGGTGTTTTGTTGCATAACTGCTTGGCCATGACAGATGCAGCTGGAACTTGATCGTGACAATTGTTAATTGAAGCCACGCTCTCCTGTCTTTAGTATGCAAAGGGTTTGGTTTCTTGGGCCTGGTCTACACTAGCAGCTTATGTTAGTATAACTACATTGCTCCAGGGGAATCCACACCCCCGAGCAGCACTCTGTCGAGAGGAGGGCTTCTCCCATCGACACAGCTATGGCCTGTTGGGGAGGTGGAGTTCCTGCGCTGATGGGAGAAGCTCTCCTATCTCCATAGGTTGTGTCTTCACTGAAGCGCTACAGTGGTGCTGCTGCATTGGTTCAGCTGCGCTGCTGCAGGATTTTAAGTGTAGACAAGCCTTTGTTCTGGCACCTGCTCCCAGAGAGACTCTGCACTGATTGATTTGCATAATGAAGCAGATGCTTCACATTTTGCTCACATTAGCTGTGGCACAAGATGTTGCTGCATTTTAATCAGAAATGATTTGTTTTCAGTAAGGTGCGCTGAAGGAGATGGTCTTCTGAATTTTGCCATTAAATGAATCTTTCCAAGGCTTTGCTAGTCCTGGAGTCTCCATTGCTCTGATTAAGATTTTTTCAGAATGCTCTGTAGAAATGAGATTTGCTTTAAGCAGGGATATTGCTCCCTTTAGGTCTGATTTCTCCAAGCATGGGCACTCAGCACTTTCAGCAAATTCACAGGTTTTTTTGAGTCTCGGGTTTGGCACCCAAAATCACTAGTCAGTTTTGAAACTCTTCTCCAAACTCTCTAATCAAAGCAGGAAATAAAATATAAGAAAATACTTGGAGTTTGGAGACTCGTTTATATCTAGTACCAGGAAAGAAAAAAAAAACATTTTGGGGAAAATGTTTTTGCTCTTTTTTAAAGGGGAAACTATCTGGTAGTTTAGGCCCGACATTTGAATTTTATTTTTTTTAAAAGCTTTTTGTGATGTTTGTTTATTTATGTACTTGTAATAATGGCTCTTAGTCTTAACCCTTCCCCTGCATTGTCTGAAATCCACCATTGCCGCACTGGGCCAATGCCTGAGACACAGGAAGAGAAAGTGAGTCTCCTCTAGTTGTCCAAGTGGAAATGCAATCCTGGAGAAAAATCACGGTGATTATCTAATGACTCTGAAGCATTCTGATAATGCTGGGAAGGACAATATATTTATTTATTCATGTGTGATCTGTACGATGACATAATACATTGCTTGTTATGTAATTAACGGATTACATGTGGAGGACTCAGTGCAGGATGGGAGGAGAAAGCAGCAGGAATGCTGGGAGTTGAAGAAAGACTGCTGATGTCAAATGGCAGCCTGCAGCCAGGTACCATACAGTGCCCCGAGGGCTGATCACCTGTCCCTGTGTGACAGGCGCCACGGAGAGGTGAGGCTGGGAAAACATACACAGAAAAGGGCTTGGCTCTAGGTAATTAACTGAGAAAATAAGGAAATAGCTTGAGAAAAGCAAGGGGCACAGGCACCAGCTAACCTGGTGTAACAGAAACACTGGACATGGCACATGCTCCAGGTGCCAGCAGGTGATGGGACAGTGTTCTCAGAGAAAGGCTATGAACTGAAAAAACCCACTTGCCCTGACGTCCTGTTTGCTCCACTGAGGGGCTGACAGCAGTGAGAAAAACCTGCTGACGTGTCAGGAGAACTAACTCCAAAAGGGAACAGAAATCCATCTGAAATCACTGCACATCCCCCCTGGGTCTGAGCACGGATCTGGCCAGTGTCTGGGAGACAGAACAAAGATCGGCCTGTTCCTTTGTGAGGTGAGGGTCTGAAGGGCTCACAGGAGTTGGAACGCTGCTCTCATTCAAATCCTGCTTCTGCTTTGATGCCCAGATTCCTGATGTGGAGATCTGGAACACCAAGAAGGAGGAAGAGGCCAGAGCAGATGGAACAAGCCAGAGAGGAAGTGGGAAAGCAGCCAGGCTGGAGCAGGGTGGAGAGGAAGTGGGGAGGAGGCCTGCAGGAGAAGAGGGGGCTCCAGCTGCAGAGGGGGCCAGAGCTGCGAGGAGTCTGGCAGCAGACGTGATTTCAACATTCTCGTGACACAGTTTCAGAAAGCGAGTCTGGCTGAAGCTGCTTCAGGCGACTGCAGGAGCATCTGAGGTGGAGTGATCCCGTCTGCATCTCCAATCTGAACCCTTAGCCGGAAAGAGGCAGCAGGGGAAGGATCCGGTACAAATACAGCAGCTGGTACGTATCTGATTTACATTGCAAAGTCTGCAGATAGCCATCTATTACCAGCCTGTATTCGGTATGCTGCCAGGTAGCATGGCTTGGTCTGTAGTGCAGACAGGGCCTGTTTCTCTGCCACAGGCTGGGGCTGAGTCACTCTGCCTGTGCTGATGCAACCCCGAGCCACGGTCAGATCAGCATGTACCACTCACTGACTGCACAGTCTAGTGTGGCAGTATCTTCATTGCTTGGTACCACCTTGTGCCCTGGTTGTTGCACAGCTGCATTAAATCAGCTTGGCGAATTCACATATGTAATTCACTGACAGCAGCCCTTTGCGTTCCAGGCCTGGAGGATGGACCAGTCAGTTGCTATTCAGGAGACCCTGGCGGATGGACAGACTTGCCTGATCATATCCTTTGCATCAGTGTTTCTTTATAGATAAGTGAATGTGGCATGGAATTATCAGGGAAATCACACTCCTTTGTCCCCCATTTCTGCCTCTTAGAGTTACTGAGCATCGGTGAAGACAAGATCGTTACCTGTAAGCCATCTGTTAATCCAAAACAACCTGTATGTCCCAGTCCTTTTCATGGCACACTGACCTGGGTGCTATGCTAATAATTTTGGCCCAAATTCTAGGGTTCCTAATTGATCCAAAAACCCTTTCCCCGACACCTTTCATCCGAAACACCAGTCATGCTTTACAACTCCATATGTGGCTGGGGCAGAGTGGAACTGAACCACTCCGCCCACCACCGCAGGTGGAAGAGAGTCTTTCTTAAGAGGCGAGTGACAACACACAATGGCCCAGGACAGAGTGTAGTGGAAAGATCCAGGGTTGAGCTGAAATGGCAGGAGGAATTTTAAGGAGGCAGAAAACCGGCTCCTAACTGATTCTGGATGCGAATGGAGGCTCCAGAAGGAAGCCCAGAGGCTGAGCAGCTGGTGGCTGTTGCAGTCAAAGACAGGTTCAGAGAAAGAGAGAGAGAACTCAGCATCCTGCCTTTCTGGCTGCTCTAGAGGATTTGTGTCTGTGTTGGCCACTTCTTGACCATGAGCTGCATGCGGTACAGGGTATCCTGCCCAGCGAGGAGAGTGTGGAGAGCCGGCTTCTGGGCCTCGTGCGGACCCATGGAGAGCATGCGTAGGTGTTTGAGACAATGTCTGATGGGCCACTCATATGGGGAAGGCAGGGCCCTCTGGCTGGCAGTCTCAGCAGGAAGCCCAGAACTGAATGGCTTATGGAGAGTGCATGAACTCCTCTCCCATCCCAAAGGTGCCCTCTCCATGTTGGGCTTTGGCAAAGTAAAGTGGGAAGGTTGTTTGTCCTGCCACTACCTGTTTTATATCTGATCTGTATTTAATCAGAGGAGCCTAGATTCCAGGGCTGTTAGTCTGGTACCTTTCACCAGCAACTTGTATAAATGAATTAAAAAAACCCCACCCTACTGGGTGCACTAGCAGCTACGGGGTAGGGACAGGAGCTGCAGGGGCTGCGCTAGCAGGTGAGTGTGGTGCTGGGATAGGGGGTGTTGAACCATGCTTGCAGGGAGCTCAGTGCTGATGCTGGAGTGGAGGTGGCATTACCCCCCTGTGCTTTGCCTGCAGGCTCTTTGTGTATACTCATCGGCGAATGGCTATAACAGCTGAGGATGTCTGCTTGGAGAGAGTTGTGCCGATCACAGAAGGATTTGCAGCAGAAGAAGGTAGAGCTGTCCTTTGCATCCTTCACTCACTTCCTGGAAGGAGGTTCTTGCTTCTGCTCCTCAGAGATCAATCAGTGGCATCTTTTCTTGGGGGCAGGCAAAGAGAGAATCTGTGTGTGGAACAGAATCTGGATTTTGTTCTAGTGCTGCCTGAAATTTGGAAACTGATCACCTTTTTGCCTTGTTTTGCTGTAACTTTGAAACAGCTGAAGGCAGTGTAATTAATTAACATTCTCAGGAAAACAGGCTGCACTGGATCCCATGGAACCCAAACTATTCTCTGCACCCCCAGCTCTGGCAAGAGGAGAGCTCAGAGTTACCAAATAATGCTCATGGCCTCCTATCCTTTCTGATTTCTTCTGCCTCCCTTTCTGTCCCTTATCAGGGGTGCTCAGGATCGGTCTGTCTGTCTGCACTATTTGTAAGGTATTATCCCTGGATAGTAGCAGCGTGGCCCAGGCTTTCTAATGGAATTGCTTTTTTCTTTTGACAGTTACACCTGACAGTGACCTTCATATCATTGGTGAGTCTCTTCTGTTGCTATGATTCCAACGAGGTACAAGAAAGATTCCCATATACTGAGGTTACGAGCTCTGTATGAACCATTATTCTGCAGTTTTTGGTTTGTGGAGTTTGCTCAGGGTTGCTTATGGAACGTCTGGGGCTGAGCTGCTCCAAATTGGACACACTCTGTGCAATGATGGAGGCTTATCTTGCTATTATTGGATAGTTCATAAATCTGGACACTATTACTAGTTAACCAGTGTATTGCCAGCCCTAGTTCGTACCAATCATTTGGCTAAATGATCAGGGCCAGCTTCAGGCATCAGCATTCCAAGCTGGTGCTTGGGGTGGCAATCTGCAAGGGATGGCAGTCCGTGGTGGCTTCAGCTAAACATAGAAGCTGCCGCCGAATTGCCGCCGCAGCGGAAACGTGCCTGCCGCCCTAAAAGCACACGGACTGCCCCGCCCTCCGCGGAGGCAATTCCGTGCACTGCTTGCAGCAGCGAAAACTGTAGAGCTGACCCTGTAAATGATTCCAGATTGTTGCTAAAAGATAAGTTCTAGTCGGTCTCCCTACCTTTCACTGGACTGTCAGTTGGATACTATTATCGTTTGTTTAAATAGTAAACGTCCCCAAAATGTGTTAAGCACTGTTCAAATGCAACTGTATTTCAGTGGCATGGGTAGGGATTCCTTGTCTAATTTTTCTGTTAGTTTGAGTTTATAAAATGTTTTGGGATCAGTTGGGCTGAAAGGGCCTAAAGGAATAATAATGATGATTGTTTACAAATCCTATTTAAAAATAAAAGAAATTAATCCAAATACAGGAAACTGAAAGAGGTGATGAAGCTGATTTCTTTCCTTGCAGCTGGCGTAGTTTTCTACTGATTTGAGTACTGCGGATGTGGAGGCATGTCCAGTGCTGGCGTGGCTTTTGTGTGCATGCAGCACCTAAAGTAGTGTTTAGAAACCATAAGTGTCTTCTTCAAACTTAGTAGCATTAATTCCAACTCTCCTCTTCCTGCCATGTGTAGGTTCTGATGTGACTGTCCAGATAAGCTCAGAAGATGCTCAGCTGGTGGTACGATTGCCTTTTGGGTCCCATACACGCATGTTCCTACAGGAGATCAGCAGGTGCCGCCCAGGTACAACCCTCTGTCATATATGTGTTGAAGTTAATCCATAGGTTGGTACAGATGCTGCAGACGAAGTGGAAGTCTAGGTTAGGGATTTGTCTTTGTATCATATTTTCTTTCATGGTAGGAGGAATGTCAATTCCAGTATCCCTGTTGCTGCCACTTGTATTTGCACAGCTAACTTACAAGCTTCCAGATGTACTAACCTTCAAAATCCATCACTCTTGTCTGTCACTAACTGGCTCAGTGGAGATGCCTGAGCTTTGCCTCAGTAGCAAATAGAAATAGTATCTGTATTGTAGTCTCGCTTGGGCGCCCCACTCATGGAGCAGGGAAGTGAAATGTAGCCTAGATTCAGGGGCGACTCTAGACATTTTGCCGCCCCGAGCATGGAGGGTCCGCTGGTCCCGCGGCTCCGGTGGACAGTGGGAGGTCCGCTGAAGCCGCGGGACCAGCGGACCCTCCGCAGGCAAGCCGCCGAAGGCACCCTGCCTGCTGCCCTAGTGGCGACTGGCAGAGCATCCCCAGTGGCTTACCGCCCCAGGCACACGCTTGGAGCACTGATGCCTGGAGCCACCCCTGCCTAGAATCGATCCTCAAGACACTAAATCTGAAGCTGTGACTTGTGCTAATGCTGTAAGAGATCAGAGAGCTGGTTCCAGGAAGGCAGCAACTGTTGGATACTCCTGTTTCCCA
This sequence comes from Chelonoidis abingdonii, assembly GCF_003597395.2. Lineage (NCBI taxonomy): Eukaryota > Metazoa > Chordata > Testudines > Testudinidae > Chelonoidis > Chelonoidis abingdonii. Next base: position 950,031 of record NC_133793.1, read on the forward strand.
CTCTGTCCTCCTCCTTTAAAGACTAAGGCCTGGTCTACACTTAAAACTCAGGTCAACATAGCTACAGTTCTTGGGGATGTGAAAAATCTACAGTCCGAACTGCTGTAGCTACACCAACTTAACCCCCAGTGTAGATGCAGCTAAGTCACAGAACAATGCTTCCATAGATCTAGCTATTGTCACTTGCGGAGGTGGAGTTCCTACAGCAATGGCAAAACTCCTTTCATCATTGTAGCCTGCGTCAACACTACAGGGTTATACCGGCATAGCTGTGGTGCTTAGCTATGCTGCTATAGTCCCCATAGTAAAGATGTGACTCAAGCTGTATCACAGCTGCCATCTTTCCATCTGGGACTCCCACCTGTGATCAGCCATGTTGGGCAGAAAAATTGGTGGTTCAGTTCATTTTCAGATTTGTCCTAGAGACGTACTATTGTGCTGTTAAACAATTTCCATGTTTCCCCCTGAGGTGGCTACTGTTCAATGGTCAGTCCAGTGATTCCTGTGTATGGACTTTCTCTTGGCATAGGTTTAGGTTTATAGAGCACTTTGAGATCCTTTGACTTGAGATGAAAGACACTAGAGGCGTGTAAGATGTTTATATATTTAAAATCACAATGTTAAAAATATTGTGTGGTGTTCCCTCCATCACTCCAGCCCAGAGAATGGCTACCCAGAGCCTCATCAGCTTCCTCTAGACCAACAGAGACTATACCAGCATAGCTCAGCGTCGTTGCTGTGCCGGCATAAGCCCATGGACTGTATCTATACTGACAGAAAGGTTTTTTAATGTTGGTGTAGGAATAACACCTCCTTGAGAAATGGTTGCTAGTTTGACAGAAGCATTCTGCTGTCGATTGAGCTGCGCCTACACTGTTAGTTAGGTTTCACATCCCTAGTCACAGGCTAGTCCAAGAATGCTTCTTGGGAAGGGCTCTCTATGGCCTGTTGGAGACCTGATTTCCTCTAAGCCCTGGTTTCTAACCAGGATGTTCCCATTTCTCTTTGGGGAGAGGCTATTACTCAGTAAATTGAAACATTCATTTTTTAAATGTATCTCTGCACAAAGTCCTATCTCTGCAGAGCAAGCAGCCAGGCTGGCTGGGGAGGAGACTGGTCATGCCTGGGGCATCGTTTCTCACAACAACAGAACTATAAACTGCTCCACACAGTGGAGCTCATCGCTGTTGAACACAGGCTGTCTCTAGTCAGCTTGCTCACTTCATAAGAACATAAGAGCGGCCATACTGGGTCAAACCAAAGGTCCAGCTCGCCCAGTATCCTGTCTGCCGACAGTGGCCAATGCCAGGTACCCCAGAGGGAATGAACAGATCATCAAGTGATCCATCCCGACGCCCATTCCCAGGTTCTAACAAGCAGAGGCTAGGGACACCATCTCTGCCCATCCTGGCTAATAGCCATTGATGAGCCTATCCTCCATGAACGTATCTAGTTCTTTTTTGACGCCTGTTATAGTCTTGGCCTTCACAACATCCTCTGGCAAAGAGCTCCACAGACTGACTGTGCATTGTGTGAAAAAAATATTTTATTTTGTTTGTTTTAAACCTGCTGCCTATTAATTTCATTTGGTGCCCCTAGTTCTTATGTTATTAGAAGGAATAAATAACACTTCCTTATTTACTTTCTTCACACCAGTCATGATTTTATAGACCTCTATCAGATCCCCCCGTAGTCATCTCTTTTCCAAGCTGAAAAGTCCCAGTTTTATTAATCTCTCTTCATATGGAAGCCATTCCATACCCCTAATCATTTTTGTTGCCCTTTTCTGAACCTTTTCCAATTCCAATATATCTTTTTTGAGATGGGGCGACCACATCCGTATGCAGTATTTAAGATGTGGGCTTACCATGGATTTATATAGAGGCAATATAATATTTTCGGTCTTATTATCTATCCCTTTCTTAATAATTCCCAACATTCTATTGAATTTTTTGACTGCTGCTGCACATTGAGTGGATGTTTTCAGAGAACTATTCTCAATGATTCCAAGATCTCTTTTTCAAGTGGTAACAGGTAATCTAGACCCCATCATTTTATATGTATAGTTAGGATTAAGTTTTCCAATGTGCATTACTTTGCATTTATCCACATTGAATTTGATCTGCCATTTTGTTGCCCAGTCACCCAGTTCTGTGATATCCTTTTGTAGCTTTCACAGTCTGCTTGGGACTTAACTATCTTGAGTAGTTTTGTATCATTTGCAAATTCTGCCACCTCACTGTTTATCCCTTTTTCCAGATCATTTATGAATATGTTGAATAGGACTGGTCCCAGTACAGACCCTGGGGGACACCACCATTTACCTCTCCCCCTTATTCCTACCCTTTGTTTCCTATCTTTTAACCAGTTAACGATCCATGGGAGGACTTTCCCTCTTATCCCATGACAGTTTACTTTGCTTAAGAGCCTTTGGTGAGGGACCTTGTCAAAGGCTTTCTGAAAATCTAAGTACACTATATCCACTAGATCCCCCTTGTCCACATGCTTGTTGACCCCCTCAAAGAATTCTTGTATATTGGTGAAGCATGATTTCCCATTACAAAACCATGTTGACTCTTCCCCAACAAATTATGTTCAGCTATATGTCAGACAATTTTGTTCTTTGCTATAGTTTCAATCAGTTTGCCGGGGACTAAAGTCAGCCTCACCAGCCTGTAATTGCCGGGATCACCTCTGGAGCCCTTTTTAAAAATTGGTATCACATTAGCTATCCTTCAGTCATTTGACAGAGAAGCTGATCTAAATGATAGGTTACAGACTACAGTTAGTAGCTCTGTAATTTCACATTTGAGCTCCTTCAGACCTCTTACCTGAATGCTGTCTGGTCCTGATGACTTATTTCTGTTTAGTTTATCAATTTGTTCCAAATTTGTCCTCTAGTGACACCTCAATCTGAGGCAGTTGTCACCAGGTTTGGGAATCTCCTTCACATCCTCAGCCGTAAAGACTGATGCAAAGAATTCATTTAGTTTCTACACAATGGCTTGATCGTCCTTGAGTGCCCCTTTAGCATCTTGATGGTTCAGTGGCCCCGCTGCTTGTTTAGCAGGCTTCCTGCTTCTGATGTACTTAAAAAAATTTTTGCTATTACTTTTTGAGTCTTTGGCTAGCTGTTCTTCAATTTCTTTTTTGGCCTTCCTAATTATATTTTTACATTTCTTTTGCCAGAGTTTATGCTCCTTTCTATTTTCCTCACTAGGATTTAACCTCCACTTTTTAAAGGATGCCTTCTTGTCTCTCACTGCTTTTTTTACTTTGTTGTTTAGCCACGGTGGCACTTTTTGGGGTCTGTTTTTTAATTTGGGTGTATACATTCAAGCTGAGCCTGACAAGGGCGCTGGCTGGCATGGAGGGTGACAGGGGTGCTGGCTGGTACAGAGGGCATGGGGGAGCCTGGCACAGCCGCTCTGAGGGGCGCTGGCTGGTGCGGGGGAGCCTGGCACAAGCGCTCTGAGAGGTGCTGGCTGGCACAGAGGATGCGGGGGAGCCTGGCACAGGTGCTCTGAGGGGCGCTGGCTGGCACGGAGGGCATGGGGGAGCCTGGCACGGGTGCTCTGAGGGGCACTGGCTGGCACAGAGGGTGTGGGGGGAGACTGGCATGGGTACTCTGAGGGGTGATGGCTGGCACAGAGGGTGCGGGGGGAGCCTGGCACAGGCGCTCTGAGGGGCGATGGCTGGCATGGAGGCCGTGGGGAAGCCTGGCACAAGAGCTCTGTGGGGCACCGACTGGCACAGAGGGTGCGCTGGCTGACATGGAGGGTGTGGGGGAGCCTGGTACAGGAGCTCTGGGGGGCGATGGCTGGCATGGAGGGCATGGGGGGAGACTGGCACAGGAGCTCTGTGGGGCGATGGCTGGCAGGGAGGCCGTGGGGAAGCCTGGCACGAGCTCTGTGGGGCGCTGGCTGGCACAGAGGGTGCGGGGGAGCCTGGCACAGGCGCCCTGAGGGGTCCTGGCTGGCACAGAAGGTGTGGGAGGAGCCTGGCACAGGTGCTTTGAGGGGCGATGGCTGGCATGGAGGCCGTGGGGAAGCCTGGCACAAGAGCTCTGTGGGGCGCTGGCTGGCACAGGTGCTGGGGGAGCCTGGCATGGGCACTCTGATGGGCGCTGGCTGGCACGGAGGAGCCTGGCACGGGTGCTCTGAGGGGTGCTGGATGGCGCATGGGAGGGTGGCACAGGTGCTCTGAGGGGCGCTGGCTAGCACGGAGGGCGCGGGGGAGCCTGCAGGGCGCTCTGAGGGGCGCTGGCTGGCGCGAGGGAGCCTCGCATGGGCTAGTGATAGAGAGAGGGGGATGGAAGCGGGATGGGCGCGAAATGGAAATGGCGGGTTTTTGGAGGGAGGTGATTGGCACAGAAAGGGGCGGTACTTGGTGAATAGAGGAGGCGGGGTCCGGAGGCGGAGCTTGGTGATTGGATGGGCGGGGCTTGGATTAGGGGCTTGGTGATTGGAGGGGCGGGTCCCGGAGGAGGAGCTTGGTGATTGGAGGGGGCGGGACCCGTATGAGTTTGGTGATTGGAGGAGGTGAGGCCCAGAGGTGATGCTTGATGATTGGAGGAGGCGAGGCCCGGAGGCGGTGCTTCGCGATTGGAGGGCCGGGGCTAGGATGAGGTTTTGGTGATTGGAGGGGGCGGGTCCGGATGAGTTAGGTGATTGGAGGAGGCGAGGCCCGGAGGCGGTGCTTGGTGTTGGAGGGGTGGGGCGGGGCCCGGAGGCGGGGCTTGGGGGAGGTCTGCCCGCCCTGGGCGGGCCCGGAGGAGTCTGAGCGGAGGGCTATGGCTGCGGCCGGGCAGCTCGGCAGAGGTAGGGGCCAGAGTGGTTGGAGGCGGCCGGGCGGGAGGTGGAGGGATGGTGAGGAGGTGGGTGTCCGTTGGGGGCGGGGTGCTTGGGGCGGTCAGGGCCGGTGCCCGGTCTGGGGCTGTTGGTGATCGGCTGGGGCGGGCAGGTGCCTGTCTGGGCTGCGCCGGGTCACTGGGGGCGGGGCAGGTGCCTGTCTGGGCTGTGTGTGAGGCGGGCGGCGGGGCGGGGCAGGTGCCTGGTCTGGGCTGTGCGATGGGGCGGGGGAGTGCCTTGGTCTGGGGCTGTGTCGAGGCGGGGCGGGCGGGCGGGCAGGTGCCTGGTCTGGGGGCTGTCCGATGGGGGGGCGGTGGCAAGTGCTGTCTGAGGGCTGTGCCGGATGGGATTGGGGGCCGGTGCCTGCCGGGGGGTGGTACTGGATGGGGTCGGGGTCAGGTGCCTTGTCTTGGGCTGTGCTGGATGGGGGGTGGGGGCCGGTGCCGGATGGGGGGCAGGGGCAGGTGCCTGGTCTGGGGCAGTGCTGGATGAGGTCGGGGACAGGTGCCTGGTCTGGGGCTGTGCTGGATGGGAGGTGGGTTGGTCCCTGTCTCTTTGCCCCAGTCAGGCTGTGAACTCTATAATCCCTACCCCAACAGGCCTCCTTCCCCTGTCCCCCTCAGGCTCTCTTCTGTTTCACTGACTTCTCCTGCAGTTTCAGTGGGGTGCAGGATTCCTCTCCCCTTCTAATGTAAAACAGTGAATGGTCTTGCTGTGTGGGGCTTAGGCAGACCCTGCACTCCACTTCAGAAGCAGCTTGCCGTGCCAGGCAGGGGGTCCCTATATAAACAGCTGTCATGCCCTAACCAAGAAGCATCTGTATCTTGGTCCTGCACAGAGGGGCAACTCCCTGGATAAAGAGCAATTGTGGCTGCTGCTTAGTTCAGGGGAAGCATCCCTTTGCAACGTCTGATTTACCCACCCTGGAAGTGCCTCCATCTGTGTGCTGGATGAAGTAATCCCCGTTAAGGGTTGAGGAGCCTTCAGGAAGGAAGGTGGTGTTTTGTGTTTTTATGATGTGTTAATAAAATGCCATAAGAGAATGCTCTGAGCATGAAGATGCACATGTGATTAATGGTTCATGGATCATTGTAATAAGACTGATAAAACAAATTCAGAATGAAACTTGTACAGGGACTAGTGCACAGCCAGTGTGTGTCTGAATAAATATTATTAAAGAACCTGCTGATAAAGTGAGTTACTACTTGAATATATATATTCATCAGCCTTCTAAAATTCAAACTATTGTAATAGGTATAAGATATTAGAAACTGTGTGGTTCACTCAGGGCTGCTGTCACACCCAGTTGGCCCTAATCATATTGCCTCTGTTACTTATGTAGTGGTGTTGACTTCCTGTGTGTCAATTTGAATACATCCCTTTATACACAGATGCTGGAAGGTCTGCTCTTTGGACCTTGGATTTGAATTTGCATCAGGTTACAGATAAAATAAGTTTGATTTTCCTAAATCCTTGTAGATGTTTATTTGCAACATAGAAGTACCGTTCTATGGCAAGTTTTCTGTTTGTTAGGGCAGAAGCCAAGCAGAAGAGTAACAGGCTCATATAGGTCAGCACAGAAGTGCTTTTACAGAATTAGCAGAGGAACCACGTCCCACTTCTAGCTCAAGGTGTTGCTTAAATAAGCATGTAAAACCCTCAGAGTGCCTCCTACAATTAGTGTCAAACCTTGAAATGAAGCCTGCGACTTGCCACCAGAGGCAGTTTCAGCTTGATTAGCACGGTGTTTTAGTGTACTTGGGATTCTTTGTCACAAACATAAAATCTTAAAATATTAGTATAGTCTGACAGAGCAGTGGATGGGAGTTGCAGGCTCTGTTCAAAGTGGTGGAGGCTAACTTACGAAAGTGTCGCCACAGGGAATTAGACTTTTATAATGCCCTGGTTATGCTGAGTTTATGGCTCGTATTGTGAAATACAACTGAATAAAACCTGTCAGCGTTAGTCCATGCTTAAACGTAACTGTAAAGAAGGAGGGAACTGGATTTATGCCAGATTGCCCTTTGTATAAAGGGAGCCTGGGTAGAATGGGCTTTTAAAACAAACAAAAAAGTGACCAACCCCACTTCCAGCTCATGTGGCTTTTTCCTTTTTTTTTTTCTATCGCATCCTGATAGTGACACAAGACACCTTTGGAGATGCCTCTTGACAGAGACTGAGGCCAGGCCTATGTTTGGAAGGCTTTGCCAACAGAATTGTATTGATCTACAAGACCAGCAAAGCTCTTCTAGTGTGGACACAATGTATATTGGCAAAACTGTGCCTTTGCCAGTATAGCTCAGTTTTGCTGATATAACTGTGTCTATACTAGTGACTTGTGTGACCAGCATAGCTGTGCTGGCAAATCACACCTTGTCATGCACCTAACATAGCTATGCTAGCAAAAGTTTATAGATCTTGGGCATAGACCTGGCCCAAGAGGGGGTTGTTAGTTCTTGAAACTCTTTACCCTTCAGTACCTCTTCTTTGAGGTTATGGGTTTCTGTCTTCCCAAGGACATCTGTTTGAAGTTATCTGGACCATAGAGACTGTTAATAGAAACAAGATTTATTAAAAACAGAGAGAAAATAGAATTAAAAGAAAAACTGTTTTCTTAACTCGTTTAGATTGACACGTCTCATAAGCTACAGTAAATATGGCTTTCTCAGCTGTTACAGAAGAAAAAGAAAAGCAAATAGCAATTCTCTCTGAACATGCTGTGGTCTGTTTATCAGCATCTTGATACCATCTTCCCTGCTGTGTCCTGGATTCTCTTTGCAAGTCCCTGCAACTTGGTCAGCTTGCATGCTGAGAGGTGCCTCTCCTGGTCATTTTTGTGTCAGAGGTGTTAGTCTATTAAGCTATTAGGACGAGGCTTCCTTAACGTTTACACAAGAGTCTTTTATTAGAACTCCTGGCTGGGAGAATGGTCAAATGACTATTATCTCCTAGAGAGACAAGGTGGGCGAAGTAATATCTTGTATTGGACCAACTTCTGTTGGTGAGAGAGACAAGCTTTTGAGATACAGAACTCTTCCTGATGTCTGGAAAAGGTACTCATAGTGTCACAGCTAAATACGAGATCGAATGGAGTCTAGCATGAGTAGTTAGCACATATTCTAAGTGATAATTCAAGTTGAGGTGGTCTGTTAACACCCCAGTAATCACTGGACAATAAGGGGGGTTGTGGGTTACAGCTTATTGTAACAAGCCATAAATTCATTGGCTCCATTCAGTCCATAATGTTTAGTGTGTAGCAGAGTTATGAATTTAAGTTCCCGGGCTCATCTTTTGAAGGTGTTGTGCAGGTTTCCTTTGAGGATGAGGACTGAGAGGTCAGATATAGAGTGATGACTTTGTGAAAAGTTTGCACCCACAGATGATATGGTGATTTTGTGTTTTATCATTTTCCTGCATGAGTTCATTCGAGAGCATAGTGTTTGGTTTCACCCACATAGTTGTTACTGGGGCACATAATGCACTGGATGAGGTACACCACGTGTTTTAATAGGTGTATGTAGGACCCATGGATCTTGAAAGGTGTGTTGTGGGGTGTTGTTCATTGGGTCTGTAGGTTTTGTATCTGTTGTTCTAGCAGAGTCTGGTGCCGCTTTGAGTTGGTGTGTGCTGGTCTGTGGGGAGCTTGCTTCTGATGATGAGTTTGGGGGTGGTTTGAAGGTCAGAAGAGATGGTTCAGAAAATATTTTTTTCAGGATAGGGTCCCCACTCAAATGGGTTCTAGTTGTTTGATGATACCCCAGTTGGGTTCCAGTGTGGGGTGGTAGGTGGCAACTCAGGGTGTGTGGTTGGAGTGGGTTGTCTATATTTCAGTATTGAAGCAGGTTCTGGGTATTTGGGTGGCCTGTTGCATGATGCGATCTATTTTTCTGCTGGAGTGTCCTTGTTTGGTAAAGGCGGTTTTGAGTGTGTTAAGGTGTGTATCCTGGACTTTCTCTCAGAGCATGTTCTCTGGTATCTGAGTGCCTGGCTGTAGATAAGATTTCTTGGTGTGTTTGGGGGTAGTTCCTGGATCTATGAAGGTGGGGGTGGTGATCCATGGGTTTCTTATAGAAATGTCTCTAAGGTACCATTGTTGAAACTGATCATGTTGTCCAGGAAGTTGAGGCTAGAGCGGGAGTGTTCCAGAGAGTTTAATTGACTGGGTTGCTGAAATTATGGTGGAAATGTATGAGGGAGTTTAAGTCATCTGTTCAGAGGATGAAAATATCATTGATGTATCTCAGGCATATCACTGGCTTTGTGGTGCATTTGTCCAGATTTGTCTCCTAGTTATCTCTGGGAGCACATTACCCCACTCCACTCCCAGGCTTCCTGTCTCCAGTGTTGGTATGTCAAAAGCCCAATTTCCATTTCTTAGAGAAATCTTATAATCAGCTGGTGATCGGAACCATTATTCCTTTCTACAGAAACTAGCTCATGACCTCAGGCTGAATACACTATAACTTGGTTTACACATAGATTTTGTACTGGTCCAACTGGTTAGGTTAGAGGGGGTGAGGTTTTTTTTTTTTTAACTGAAATAATTATTTCACTGCCACTTACTGTGGACAATTTTACCAATATAAAGGTGTCTTATACCAGAATAGCTTACTCCCCTTCCCATACAGGAATAAGAACATGAGAACAGCCATACTGGGTCCGACCAAAGGTCCATCTAGCCCAGTATCCTGTCATCCGACAGTGGCCAGTGCCAGGTGCCCCAGAGGGAATGGGCAGAGCAGGTAATCATCAAGTGGTCAGTTTCCTGTCACCCATTCCCAGCTATATTGATATAACTGTGTTACACTTGGGAAATTGTACTGCTTTAATTATACTGATAGACAAGGCCCTAGTCTCAGCCCATGCTGGACACACATAGCTAGGATGTGACCCTTTAAAAAATATTGTATTAAATTCTCTCACCATAAAACATAAGTTATTGACACGCTCTAGATCCTCTGTCACATATGTCTCCTTGTTTAGGCTTTATCTTATAAATATCAGAAATGACAAGTCTGGTCTCATGAAGGATTTGTTGAAGGTCTCAGCACCTCTGAAAATCAGGCAACTTTAAATAGAGACATGACTGACATGTCTTGGAGGGGTGTTGTGAAGATTAGTTAACATTTGCTAAGTGATTTGAAAAGGAAAAGCACCACTAGTACAAAATATTGTCTGGAATGTGTGAAGCCCATATGTACCTGTGGATTTAACGTTGATGTTTCTGATAAGGGAGGTACTGGGAGATTAGTTCTTATGGTCAGTGTGAAGGTCTGTGTGTGTATGGAGTGGAAGGCAAGGGAAAGATGCTGCTGCTCTCTGGGAGCTCCAGATAGCTTGTAGGGAGACAGAGGCCAGTGAATTTCTGCGGTTGCTGTGATTGTCCCTGAGACACATTGGAAAGAAGCCTTCCCCTCTGAAAATGACCACTGAGGCTGATTTTCTCTCCCTCATCATTTTTTAAAAGTAATAACCAAAGGGGAGAGGGATAGCTCAGTGGTTTGAGGATTGGCCTGTTAAACCCAGGGTTGTGAGTTTAATCCTTGAGGGGGCCATCTAGGGATCTGGGGCAAAAATCTATCTGGGGATTGTTCCTGCTTTGAGCAGGGGGTTGGACTAGATGACCTCCTGAGGTCCCTTCCAACCCTGATATTCTATGAAAAGTTCTCCTCCAGTCTGACCTGTCAGTCATTTGACAGTGGCACAGGCAGGGGCAGCCCTCTTCCCTCTCCATGTGCTGACGGTCAGATAGGCCTGTGGCACTTCTAGGCGGTTTACTGTGCCCTCTTACAGGGGTAACTAGCGGCCACCAGGATTCTTGCAGCACTGTTTCTTCAGCCTGTTTCTCTTTACGCTCCCAGGTGTCCCATTGTATTTCATAGTGGCTATCGAGTGGCTGTGTTGGTGTTTAAAGCTTTCATCAATTGGAGGCTGTGGTTCTCTGTGACCTCAAGTTGCCAGCCATGCAGGCATGGTCTTAGGGTTTTGCAATGACTACTAGAAAAGGTGTCAACCTGAAGGGACTTGACCCCATTATCTGCAGACCTGTTGGGATCCGGCATACTATTCCTCATTTCGTCCAAGAACTGTTTGCTGCTTCTCTCTGTGGTCAGCCTTAGAGCATCCAGTCTCATGTGACCTTTCTGTTCTACAGGGGAGTTTTAAATCTGGACTGCAATGTCATGTTGTCCAGAATGACCTAGAGATGAGCAGTTTGTATCTTGCTGTGACTGAAAAAGCCTCAGGGAAACTGGACCTGGTTGTACTTTCCAATCACTGGCAGTCGTGAGGCCTTATCACAGGATAATGTCAGTCTAGCAGATTCTTCAAGGGATCCTTCCCTCCAGACAGTCGTGTGGATGGTCTTTATCCCTGATTGCTCTTCCTGTTTTTAAATCCTTGGCAGGCACTTGGATATTATGGTGATGGGGCTACATAAGTACCTAGATAGATGATTGGATGATAGTACTTGGATTGGATGATAGTACTTGGATTATAGATGACTGGAAAGTCCCTATTTACCTGATCCAACTCCCATTGACTTCAATGGAAATTAGATGTGGCCCTGTTTGTGGCTTTCTGTCTTCAGAATGAATGAACTATGCCTATGGTAGAGCTGTGGGTCCCTGCCCAAGGTCACAGTGGCTGCTCAGATTTTTGATCAAGCATCTCCCTCTCATGATTTTATCTCGCCATCTGAAATATGTGGCCATTGGCAAAGCCATACAGCATGTCAGCCTGGAAAGAGGAATCGAGGGCTATTTGTACACAGAGACCACACAAGGCATAACTAGAGTTTCGGTGCTCAAACTCAGAACTGCTGGCAAATAGCCTTTTGCGCTTTGCAGAGCAAGACATGGGCAGATTGGGGCTCCTCCTTTGCCAGGATAGACTCATGAATAAAATGTGTTTTGAAAATAATCCCTTGAGTATAACACAACAGGGAAATGTAATTAAACATGTATAGGTCTGGGTATGGTTTTGTTTTCAGTTGCCACTGGAAGTGGGCAGAGCTTGCTGTGATGGAAGGTGTGACTTCCTGTTACTACTTAGGTGGCATGTTAACAAACAACAAATCCTCACAACCCTCAGTCCCCATGATGGAGAATCCCTGTACTAGTTTGTCCATTTGTAAAATGGAGATGTAGTGAGACAGGAACAGACTCGGAGGCCAGAATTGGGAACTTGGGCATTCACAGCTCTTACACCCATGCTCAGATCCGGGTGCTTTTTTTGACCAAATTCATGGATACTGAGATTCTTGGCTTCAGAATAACTCACATTCCTCCTCCTTGTACCTTCTCCATTTTTCAATTTTATAACTTCTTCTTTGTTTGTTCCCTCTCTTACTGTAAAAATGCTGTGAATTTTTTTTAGCTTGTGCTTTATCACTGGGGAGAATGGTTGGCGGCGTGGGGTACAGAGTGGAAGATGATGGGGAAGGGAGATATGGAATAGCCAGTCAGAGATGGTGCCTGTAAAAGTCTGAAGTTTAAAACACCTTCACCTTAAGGCTTGACATGGAAAGACCTTGCATACATATTTGAGAGAAACACCTCAGTGTTGAACACTTCACAACCACAGCTGTTTTGCAAATACATTCTTGTGGTATCTCTGAAGCATAGCAACATAGTATCTCCATTTGTGTGAATTAAAGCCCCTCAGCTGATGCTGAATTCTCAGAGTGAGTGATTGGCCTTTGACAAAGTTGCTGTTCCAAGGCTTCACTGTGTTGTTTTTGTCATCCAGATCTAACAATTGCTTTCATCCCCCACCCCGGCTTGGCTAATGGCAGGGGTAGTGGAGAACATGAACACAGAAGATGCATATTGACTGTTTAGCTGGGCAAGGACCTTATGTGCCTTCTGCCATCGGTGAATTTATGCAGAAGGCAGGAAGGGGAAACTGTGACTCCATCTGACTTGCACCTTAGAATTCTGCTTTGTTTGTATCAGGAGTAAATGCAGCCTCTGGGGCAGGTACAATCCAGTTCAGCTGTTCATAGCTGCTGAGGGAGGATTTTTAAGGGGAATGCTGATGGTGTGCTTTATGCCTCTTCATTTGCCAGCCTGGATATGCTGCTCTAACAACCTGACTAATCCTGGATTTTTACTGAGCAAGGCTCACTTTTTATCCTTTCTCAATCGGAGCTGGAGACTCTATTCGGGTCTCTTTTGCTATGCTGGGTCCTTTGTAATCAAAAGGATGTGTTAGCTGAGTCAGTATAACTGTTAGCAATTGATAAAGCTAATTTGGTTTGATCTGCAGAGGTCCAAGCTTAGGATATCAAGTAGATTTTTGTGGTCTGCCATGGGATAGTGCTTGAAATGTATCTTTACAACCTTTTAATAGGAAAGGCCTAATTAGCTGTTAAATCCATTTAGCTGCAAATCCTGTTTACAGTTTGAGCCATGCACACTCTACTTGTACTGAGTTCACAAAGCATCTTTATTTTTGTGCCTGGTCTTATTTTAACAGTTAAATTTTTTCCCTCAAGACTCTGTGTTCTAGCTCATCGTATCTTCAATTTCTTGCCCCATCTAGCTAGAACTGTCCTTGGCTGGACTTAAACAAAAATCTATTTGGTCAAACATACGGTGATGGATTCCCCCGGGGTGCCACCTGGAACTGGGGTACCACTGAGCCTGCCTGACCCACTAGCCTGGGTTCCTTTTACACTGTACTACTGTGACCCCCCTGCCAAGCCCTCTCCGAGGCTCCCATCTGCACCTTGACCAGCACACATACAGGTAGGGACACACTGCAGAAACAAACAGACGCTTTAATCAGCTCTGCATGGGAAGGCTTCATTTAAGGAACTGTCCAGTTATTCAAGTGCACCCCCTCCTCTGGAGGGTAAACCCAAAATTATAACCATCTTGCGCTGTACAGAGAACTGTACAGCATAAGCTCATGAAATTCACCCCATTCCTCAATGTGGAGAGGAATACACACAGCTTTCTGCCCCTGGTTATAGTTCCCACACACTGGTTTTAGACAAAGCAGAAATAAGTTTATTTATTACAAAAGATAGATTTTAAATTATTATAAGGGATAGCAAACAGATCAAAGCAGGTTACTTAGCAAGTAAACAAAAACAGTCTAAACTTAATATACTAAAGAGATTGGATATGCGTAGCAACTTCTCACCCTAAATGTTGATTTAAGCTGTTCACAGAGATTCTTAAGGGGCCAGCTGCCCTTGCTTGAAGCTTAAAGTATTCCTTTCACAGGCTAGAAATCCTTCTAGCCTCAGTCCATCCCTTCTCCCCTAGTCTAGTCCTTGTTCCTCAGGTGTTTCCAAGAGTCTCTTTGGGTGAGGAGTCAGTGAAGAACCACAGTGATGTCACTCCTCTGCCTTAGATAGCTTTTGCATATGGTAGGAAACTGTTGTCTCCCAGCTTGGTTCCCACGCCCCATCAGTGGAAAAATGCTGGTATTCCAAGATGAAGTCCAGTACCAGGTGACTTGGGCATATGTTCCTATAGGGTTACAGCAGCCATGACTCGGAAGCTGTTTGGAGCTTCCTCAGGAAGGCTCCCCAGTGAGAGATTAGTTCCTTCTAAGACCTATTGTTCTCCCTAATGCATTCCCCAGGTATAAAACAAATTTGTAATAGTTACATAGACAATATTTCTAACTTCAGATACCAAAATATACAAATAGGATAATCATACTCATAAATCATAACCTTTTCAATGATATCTCACATGACCTATCTTGCATAAAATACATCATAATTATGCCATACTTATATAATAGTAATATCTCTATGAAGAATATGAGGCGTAGTGTCACACATTCTAAATTGATTTGATGAAAGGAAACAAAGTTCCCAAGGGTAGAGGCTCTTTCTGCCTTTTGGTTACAGAAACTACAGATTGAAAGGTCCATTAAGTGGGTAATTTGGTTCATGCCCCTTTTCCAACAACTTGGGGCAAGTCCAAGGTTGTTCTCCACTCTGACAACTGTCGGTGGCAGGATGGACTTAGGATGGGAGGGAGAAGCAGCTTCTGAATTATTTCTCATACTTTGTACCCCTGTATGGCATTCTGTGCACATAGGTTGCTCACTCACTCAGGAGATCTTCATATGCAGATGTCAGGAAGGATGATGATGATAATACAGGATACCGTAAGTGATCTCCTTGACCTTTTCAACCTCTGCTACCATCTCCTGGCCCCTAATCTATTCCATGTAGCAGCTCTGTAAGCAGCATTCACCATGCACCTGTGAGTTCAGGCTGCCAGCTCTTTTGCTATTTGTGTCATTAATGCTGTTCCACCTGCTGGCTGGTGGAATGGACTCTGTTTGGGCAACTCTGCACGTTGTGTCCTTCCCAGTCTGAGGATGACAGTGTCAGTTGGGTAGAGACCGTGCCCTCTAGGGATGTAAGCCCAGGCCGAATCTTGAGTCCCTGTTGGGATGGATTTCAAGGCCTAAACCAGAATACTTGTAGAGTCCCAGGCAACACCTGATTGCTTAATGACTACACTAATGCTTGCGGAGAACGTTCATAGTACTACCCCGGGGACAGTGCAGTGTTGCTGCAGGTTGAGCTGGGATGTTTGGAAGCAATGAATTAATTTTCATTAGTGTTTTACCTTATTTCAAGACTGAAGTGTATCTTGTTTGTTCAGTGTAATGTGGTGCTGCAGCCTCTAGATTTATCTCTCTCTGCTTTGATTTTATAATGGTTAAAAAGCCTCAGGCTGGTTTGGCAGGCCCAAAAATTTGACTTGCCTTTTTTTGTTTCCTGTATATTTAGTACCCATGTGGAAAGAATAATCACACCTGCTTAATGAGGAGATCTGTGTGGCTCCTTAGCACATATTTTTGGCTCCATCTACTTCCACCCCAGAGGCAAGTGCAGGATTGTTCCTTGACTCCTTGCAGCAGATGCGCCAGTGTTTTCTGTCTAGCTTCAAATGTGATAAAATGCCTTGGATTGTGTTTTAAAAATCCCAAGTGGGTGAATGCACCGTGGATCTAGGTTGGTCTGATTTTGTGGCAAAACAGATAAGGGAGATACCCCCTGGGCAAGCTGCTAATTATTCTGGGTTCATTCTTCACAATAATTTCCTGATGAAATAGATGCTATGCCAGTCCCCTTTGCCTAAAGGCCAATTTCCTCCAGTGGATTGTTTCTCAAGATAGAGGAAAACAGTCCTCCCACCCCCAATCTGTTCTAGTGTGCAGCAGACTGCTTCCTCAGAAGCCTTGGCATTTCCACAGCTCCATAAGTATAAATGCACTCTACAGAACAGAAGCCGATCTCCGAGGAACTCAGCCTTGCTCAGCAGAACAGTGGTGCTGATATGGCTTTCATCCTAAGGGATCCCAAAGTATTTTTTGACATTCCTGCCGTAAGACTCTGGGCATGATTGTGTTTAGAGAGTGAGCGATCACCTTGCTCCTCAGGGAAGTTCATCAGTTTATGGGGGAAAAGTGGCAGCTGTTCAATTCCCATACCACCTCACAATCTCAGAGGCTGGTACTGAAGTGGCAGTTTTATTCCAGAACTCAAGAATTCCTTTTTTTCTGGATTAGAGCCCAGCATTCAAAGGAAGGCTTAGTTTATTTCAGGTAAACAAGGGCAGCAGGATAGAGATTGGAAGTACCTGTTGCTTTATCCTACTTATCTGAGGCTATGTCTACATTACTGCCTATGTCAGCAAAATTTATGTCGCTCAGGAGTGTGAATATTCCACCCCTGAGTGACATAAGTTACGCTGACATAAGCAGTCATGTGCACAGTACTATGTTGATGGGAGACATAGCTCTCCCACTGACATAGTTTCTGCCTAAAGCCACGATTTGGTCACGGAAGTCATGGAATCCGTGACTTCTGCAGACCTCCGTGACTTCAGGCTGCAGCAACTGGGAGCTGCAGGCTACCCTCACCTCCCCTGGTGGCTGGGAGCTTCAGAGTACCCCTGCTGCCTAGAGTGGCAGGGGTCCCCCACAGCTCCCCAGCTGCTATGGTTGTGGGGAGAATCCCCCAGAGCTCCCCAGACCCCACGGGTGGTGGGGACCCCCAGAGCTCTTCAACTACCACAGGCAGGGATCCCTCCCAGCCACGGGGCAGCGGCCGCAGCTCCCAGCCACAGCAGGCAGGGTGCTGGATCCTCCCCCCCCTTTTCATCATGTACATTTTTAATAAAAGTCACGGCTTCTGTAAATTTTTGTTAATTGCCTGTGACCTGTCTGTGACTTTTACTAAAAATGTCCATGACAAAATCGTAGCCTTATTTATGCTGCTCACGGTGGTGGTTTTTTTATGCCAATGGGAGAACACTCTTCCATCAGCATAGATCGTCTTCACCACATGCGCTGCAGTGGCACAGCCGTACCAGTATAGCTCCACCACTGCAGTGCTAAAAGTGTAGACATGGCCTGAGGCTGGAGTTTTGTGGATGAATGTTTGTGATTGAAACTCCATAGAAGCAGAAATTTCTATTGCTGCAAAAACAGCACCAGCAGTTTCTGTGGAGGAATTGGCTTGGATCAGCTGTGTAAAGATACTATTTCTGTATGACATGTCTCCTTTCTTCTGGTGCTATTTTTAGTTTCAATTCCAATTTCTTCTTAAACTTGTGGGAATTTCTGCACAAGCACATTCAAATATCTGCTCGGGAAACACGATCTGTGTACCAGCTGGGTGAACCCACAGGGAAAGCTGGAATTGGTTACATCACATCTGGAGCCAGACACCACCTTGTTAGTGCAGACATAGATAAGAAAGAAGCACAAGTATTTGTCCATCTAAATCCTTTGCTGCTTCCAGGCCCAGTTGCAGGCCTACTTTGGATTTGTGAGCTGTAATGAGTTTTGATCCTCATGCTCTTGGAATCAACCTCCGATAAATCCTCCTATGAAGTATTTATTCTCAGAGGGTTCTATGGGCAGAAAGAAGATTTCCAAGCTGAGGGAACTGCTGCTTCTAGTCTGTGTGTGTTCTGAATCTCTGAGTAAAATATGTTAAATTCTGTATCTAGTTTGAATTGCTGGTCTGGAGAGAATTTTGTAGAAGTGATAAAATCTTCAGCTTTGCTGCGTAGTCATTGTAGTACAGAAGAGCTCTGCTCTGTGTTTCAGTGAACAGAACTGTTCTGTCCAGCTTCATTTGTTAGATTTGTAATCTCAGAAACAAACTCCCTTCATTATCTGTAGGTTTGTGTACTAGGCGGAGTAAGCTGGAAACTGCCATTTCATAGAATCAGAAATGTTGGGCTGGAAGGGCCCTCAAGAGGTCATTTAGTCTAGCTCCCTGTGCGGAGGCAGGACCAAGTAAACCTAGACCATTCCTGAGAGGTGTTTGTCTAAACAGTTCTTAGAAACCTCAACCTCCCTTGGAATCCTATTCCAGTGCTTAACTATCCTTACAGTTAGAAAGTTTTTCCTGTAACTAACCTAAATCTCCCTTGCTGCAGATTAAGCTGATTACTTCTTGTCCTACATTCAGTAGACAGGGACAGTAATTGATCCCCATTCTCTTTATAATCCTGTAACGTATTTGAAGACTGTTAACAAGTCCTTCAATTTTCTTTACTTAAGACTAAACATACCCATTTTTTTAATCCGTTCCTCAGAGGTCAGGTTTTTAACCTTTTCTCATTTTCATAGTCTTCTCTGGACTCTCTCTAGTTTGTCCACATCTATCGTAAAGTGTCGTACCCAACACTGAGCACATTGAGGCCTCACCAGTGCTGAGTAGAGTGGAACAATGACCACCTGTGTTTTACAGATGACCACTCTTGTTAACACGCCTCAGTATGATATTAGTCTTTTTTTTTGCAACTGGCTAATAATGTTGATTTATAATCAATTTGTCATCCCCTGTAACCCTACGTATCCTTTTCAGTAATACTACTGCCTAGCCAGTTATTCCCCATTTTGTAGTTATGCATTCAGTTTTTCCCACCTAAGTGTAGTATTTTGCACTTGTCCTTACTGAGTTTTGTCTTGTTGATTTCAGACCAATTCTCTGATTTGTCAAGGTCATTTTGAATTCTAACAGTATCCTACAGAGAGCTTGCAACTGCTCCCAGCTAGGTGTCATCCACAATTTTCAAGGATACTTTCCATTCCCTCTTTAAGTTATTAATAAAAATGTTGAATGGTATGGGACACAGGGCAGCCCCCAGGCTACCTCACTAAAGTCCTCCCAAGTCTGAGAGCGAAACATTGATAACTACTCTTTGAGTATGGGTTTTTCAACCCGTTGTGCCCCACCTTGTAATAACTTCCCTAGTTTGCTTATGAGAATGTCACATGGGCCTGTGTCAAAATATCAAGATATTTGTGTATCTGCTGTGTGTGTAAAAACAAAACAAAACAACAAAAAAAACCCTCAGCCCCACAATTAAATAGTTATTTTGACGCCTGTAAGTATGGAATGTGATCACTGAAGAGGAATGCAAAATGAGCTACTGCAGAACAATGATTTGTTTAATGTATGAGTTAAATTTGCATAGTGCCTGGTACTTTATTGTGAAGTGCACCTCATATCAAGGCTGAGATCTGGTGCTTATCATGTTGCTTATGCTGAGGCGGGGCTGGCTTTCCATCAAGGACTCTGTACTGGGCGGGTCAGGGTGGGGACAGACTAAGTGACTAGTGAGTTGTGCTCTGTTATGGATATTTCAGCAGACACATGGAAGCCCTTGACATGAAGTATGTGTTTCTGTTTCCTTTCTCTCTATTTCTTGCCTGGCTTTGGACTTGACAAAGGTTCGTTACACGTATAGGTTTTGAAGGGGGAATTGGGCAATGTTGGGAGTGCAGAGGCCTTGTACTGGGACCTAGAGCTAATGGATAGCCCTGTGACAGAGCAAGCTAGTGGCGAGGCACTTGCTCAGGAGGAAACAAACTGGTACCAATGAAAGCAAAGGTGCATCAGTTATCAGTTCCTCAAGGTTCCTTTTCTGCAGCATCTGATTATTATAAACAGGCCAGTCGTGTGGCCTGATTGCCTTGTAGGAGTTTTAAACAAGGAATTTGACCAGTTTTTCTCTGTTCTGCAGTGGTCCCCAAACTTTTTACCTTGTGTCCCCCACCCTTACCCCTGTGTGGTTTGTTTTTTTTTGTTTGTTTGTTTTGGGTTTTTTTATGTTCTGAGTTTTTTCAAGCAGATGAATGTTACTTTTTCCACTGGTTCCTTCCCAGTTCTTATATTACAAAATCCATATAGTAGTCTGTAACTCCCATCTGTATCAAATGGTTTGTTTTTTTAAAACTGGTACAGTAATTTGTGTACATATTCTTAAAATCCTCCAACAAAATGTTCCTGTGTTGTTTTTTTTTTCTTTACTTAGGAGCACTGAACTGTGCTTGTGGGTTTATAGCCAGTATTTGGAAAGACCC
The DNA here is from genome assembly GCF_003597395.2 of Chelonoidis abingdonii. Classification (NCBI taxonomy): domain Eukaryota; kingdom Metazoa; phylum Chordata; order Testudines; family Testudinidae; genus Chelonoidis; species Chelonoidis abingdonii. The sequence continues at coordinate 970,247 of NC_133793.1, forward strand.
TTTTAACCTTCTTATCCCAAGAGGAATGCAACACACTTAAAATAAGAGCTTGTTTTTTTCTGGGAACGTGGGATAGATTTTCCTTGTATTTGTCTCAGCGTGTAAGTACTGTACTGTATGGCATGTTCCCTTGTTCTGTGTAAAGCTTTTGTTTTTCTTTTAGCAGTTGTGAGGTCTGGAGACATCAATGAGAATGCAAACAATCTCGTAGTTAGTCATAGCTGGAGCCATAACAGTGATGATAAAGCTACCCCTAGGTACAGTATATCTTAAATCCTCCTTTATCAAAGGAGACTGTGAGATCGGTTGTGCACGGCACCTATGCTTGTAAGTTCTAATGAAGTGGCATTGTATATTTGGGTATTTAGCTGCTGTCATCCTCCACAGAGCATCATTGCACACTGGTGGCAAATGATGCATCGTGCCAGACAGGATGGAGGATGTCTGCAGTTATTTATAGATTGTCCAGAATAGTTCTGAGCAGTGCAGTGATAGTTCACGTGTCCATGGAGGAGGAAGACAGTAAAACTTTCTGCCTTGACTTCCTGGTTTTCATGTGTCTGAACTAAGAAGCTATTGTGGAGAAAGGCAGGCATGTGATACACACCAGTGCCACCTGTTGGCCAGCCTGTATTTGTAAAGCAAGAGAGCGAATAGTATGCAGTGTTGTTGTAGCTGTGTCGTCCCAGATATTAGAGAGACCAGGGTAGGGCAGCCAGGTGTCTGGTTTTCAACCGGAACTCCTGGTTGAAAAGGGACCCTGGTGGCACCAGTCAGCATCGCTGACCGGGCCGTTAAAAGTATGGTCGGCAGTGCTCTGGAGCTAAGGCAGGCTAGTCCCTACCTGTCCTGGCTGGCATCGCACTGTGCCCCAGAAGCAGCCAGCAGGTCCGATTCCTAGGCAGTGAGGAGCACAGAAATCTGTGCGCTGCCCCGCCCCGAACACTGCCTGTGCACTCCAATTGGCCAGGAACTGTGGCCAGTGGGAGCTGCGGAGGCGGTGCCTGTAGGCAAGAGCAGCGCGCAGAGCCACCTGCTGCACCTCTGCCTAGAGCAGGACCTGCTGGCTGTTTCCAGGGCCTTGGGGAAGAGGCAGGGCAGGGGGCATGGCCTCAGGGAAGGGGTGGAGCTAGGGTGTTCGGTTTTGTGGGATTAGAAAGTTGGCAACCCTAGACAAGGAGGGAGTGAGGTAATAGAGGTTGGTTCAATAAAATATATGACCTCACCCATCTTGTTATTTTAATAGGGAATAATAGTAATTTTAGTCTGTAGGGCATTCCCACTTCTGACCCCTCAGATTGCTGCTTTATAACAAAAATATAACATCCCATCCACTAAAACATTATTAAATACCATACAGTACTAAATAAACTCCCCCCCCTTGTCCACCCCCACACGGGGAGGGTCCTGTGCAGGGACTGGCCTTGACGAGATGAACAGCTTGGGAGGGCTGGGTGGAGGGAGGCAGCTGGGGGGAGAGTTTCAGCTCCCCATCCCAGTAAGCAAGGCACACCATTTAAATTCCATCAGAAACAGGGTGAGTGAGGCCTCGCCTAGACACACAGGCTGCACTGATTTAATGGACTCAGCTTTTAAATCCCTGTAGTTAAACTGATAGAACTCTTGTGTACAAAAGATCTGAGTCCTCTTGAGAAATATTCATTTCAGCCTTGCTCTGTCATGTGCAGCTGAGATGATTAAACAAGCTGACTTATGTGAAACAAGTTTTCAGTAGTAGTAATTATCCCTTCTTTGCAGGGTGGGGATTGGGTTTTTTTTTCCCAGATCTAAATTGTGTTTTGATGAGCTTATAAGTGTATAAGTGTGTTTTGATGAGTGTATAAGTGTCTTATTCTACCTTCTCTCTTTGCTTTCAGACCGAGTAAATCCAAGATGGATGTAACCACTGAGATGGCGCGATCTTCTAGCGGGATAGTTTCAGACAATGCTTGTATCTTATCAGAGCAGAAGTTTGGGCTAAGAGATACTATAGTTAAATCTCAACTGTTACTGAAAGAGAATTCCTATACCTATCTCCAGAATTTCAGGTAACAACTGTCTTTGGGAGTACAATTTTAGGCATAATTGCAAAATAAGTAAATCTCATACATTTGTAATTTCACCTGAAATCCACAGCAATGGGAAATTTGGGGGGAAAATAGACGTTAGCCGCTGCCATCTGGAACAACCTTTCTGTATCTCTCCTCCATTTACACAGTTGCAGAGGAGCATGCTGTCACCTGAACAGCCCCTGCTTAAGCAAACGGCCTTTTTTGTATATCTTATTCTTTGTCTCTTTTCAGAACTCACCTGAACATACTTTTGCCTTGGACTCTTGTTTCTCCCTGGCTTCTGTTTATTATTTATCTCTGTAATGTCTTCTGGTTATGGGGAGACCGTTTGTATGAAAGATGACGTTTAGTATTGAAAACTTTATTTTGGTTCAAATCTCTTTAAACAAGCCCTTCCTGAATAAAAGAACAAGTGAGAAAATTGTCCCAAACTATTCCTACACAACCCTGCTTGTAGTTCTTTTGTAAAGTAAATACACTCTATGAAATGCTGCAGGAAAGTTGCTGGCACAGGCTTGGATTGCAACTCTAGGATTTTGTTGAACCCAAGTCTCTTTGCAGGTTTTTTATTGGAACGTACAATGTGAATGGCCAGTCACCCAAAGAGAGCCTCCTACCTTGGCTGAGCCATGATGTTGAGCCTCCGGACGTTTACTGTGTTGGGTGCGTATTTCTTCCCTGCTAGCCCTTCCAGAAACTTCTCTGGGTAGCTTGCTGATGAATGTGTTGTGTGTAGCTATCTAGCCAAAGCTTTGCAAACAAGGGTTTAAAAGTGAAGATGTTTGCATTATCTATAGTGGCTCTTATTCCGGAAGTGTTTGTTCTCTCTACTGGCATAGCATACTTTAGATACCTTTATGCCACACTGTGGTTGAGTCATTTTAATACTAATGTTCATTTACTTTTGCAGTTAATGCACTGCTAAAATCAACATATCTGGATTAGAATTCCAGTTCCAAAATCACGTTTAGTGCACAAAGTATAAATTATCTCTTCCCCGGCAAAAAAGGCTGGGAGAGTTAAAGCAAGTGAAATGAATGCATCCATGTGTTCCTACCAGCTTTCAGGAGCTTGATCTGAGTAAAGAAGCCTTCTTTTTCAATGACACACCGAAGGAGGAAGAATGGTTCAAAGTTGTAACTGATAGTCTTCACCCAGACGCCAAATATGCAAAGGTACATGTGGCTTGGGGGGGGAAGTTAGTTTTGAAACTTAAACCAGTTTCCAGTCAGACATCTTCTCGTGTTTGCTTTCCCCTGGTTTGTTTCCAGTGTGTCTGTCTTCTGTAGGTTTTTGCGGGGCCAGCAATGCTCAGTGTAGGTGGTATATAGCACTTTTATGCAAGGCTCCCAGACATGGTCACACCCTCCTGAGAACATTCCCATAAGCATTATTAGTGAGAGCTAAGGACATTTGTGCCTCACGCTCTGGGTTACAGAGGGGCATAATGGAGCAACTGGGCAAGTTGAGCTCCCTGCTCTGCTGAGAGGAGTGGATAGAAAGTGTCTTGGCACTTGTCAACCTCTGCTCAGCAGCACCACCAAGCAGTGAACTGTCCTGTTTAGGACTATTGCTTTAATTTTGTTTGAAGTTTGGTACCTGCTCCTTAAAATCCTTGCTCTGGCTTTTTCTTCTCACCTCCGATCCAGGCATGTACCTTCTTGGGGCTGCCCCTCCCCCAAGCAGTAATTTGGGGTATTGAGCTGCTTGCCCTGAGCAGGGCCAGTTACTCCTGTCCCGTGTTGTGCTGCTGGAGCACCTCTGTGTGCGCCATGTGTCAGGTGGGTGGCTCCCTGGAAGAACAGTGTTGGAGCATTAATATTTTTGTTGTTTATACTTTGAGCTCACGACAGGGTGGAGTAAGGTTTTCCCCTGAGATACAGTCCTGGCTATCGCAATGCCTTTGGTTTTCTCTTTCAGGTGAAGCTTGTACGACTTGTTGGGATGATGCTGCTGTTATATGTGAAGGCAGACCATGCTCTGAATATCTCTGAGGTGGAAGCTGAGACAGTGGGGACTGGAATCATGGGGAGAATGGTAGGAATGCAGTGTGTGCATGGGCAGGCGATGAGAGGTTGTCTTTGGGAGGGCCCTTAATACCTCTTCCCCTGACCCTGAGTCACTATGAGTGTTCCTGCAGCTAAAGGAGGCCTGGATGCCTCTGTCTCTCAGGGAGACACAGGGTGCTCTCAGGGCATGTAAGAGTGATGCAGAATCTCGCCTTTGGTACCTGCCTGATTGCATGTAGTGCTGGGCTGACTCTCAAGAGTTTGAAATCGGCATGGAAGCCAGGCTGGGTTGTATGCATCTGCTCAGAAGAACAGAGTTCCTCGGGTAGATTTCATAAGCTTTTTGAAGATGATGTGGACCACCTCTTTGCCCTTGGAACCTACCCTCCGGTAATCCCCCAGATGCTGCATGGTGAGGGCAGTTCTGAGCATGGCCCAAAGCTGCCTCTTTGTCTTACAAAATATTCTTTATGGTTTGTGTTAAAAGAACCAGTTAGTTACTTGGCAGTTTTAATTACTTGCCAAAGCAGCCAACCTGCTTACTCTTAATGGTATAATCTGCTGTCATATGAGCCGTGTCCTGAATTGCAAATCGAATTCCGTGCACCCTCCTGCTCTGCTTTGCTGCTGTTTGCATGGTGTACTATGCTAATACTTGCTGTCCCTCCCACAATGATGGAAGGGCATGGGCTGGCTCACTCTCTGAGGTTTGTGTGTATTCTCCTTTGGGTTTTGAGCCTTTTTCTCTCCCCTGGAGCCAGAGTGACTGTGCCAAAATCCTCCGGGTTGTCTAAACTGAGGTAACAGTAGTGGACATTAGTTCACCTACAGTCCCAGGAAAACTCACAACCAGTCTCTCTCTTCCTTCCTACTAGGGTAACAAAGGTGGAGTTGCTATTCGGTTCAAGTTCCACAACACCAGCGTGTGCATTGTGAACTCTCACCTCGCAGCTCATACAGAGGAATACGAGCGGAGGAACCAGGACTTCAAAGACATCTGCTCTCGGATGCAGTTCTGCCAGTCAGATCCAAACTTGCCACCCATTACTATAAACAAACATGAGTATGTTTCCAAGGTGTACATCCATCGAATCACTGCAGTTCACTGCTTGGCCTCTGGCTTTGATGGGACAAGTGATGGGCTTTATCAGGGTGGCTGGCTATACTTTCTGGTGTAAGCAATTCCCTGGCAGGAGCTTGAGAGGTGTGGTCGAGTAGTCTGAGAACAGGCCATGGAGCCAGGAACTTGTCAGTTCTAGTTCTAGCTTTGAAAACGGCTCCCTGTCACTGTCTCGCTTTCCCCATTTGTAAAATGGGGTGAATACATACTTCCCTCCCCAGGGGGCTGTGAGGCTGTTTTTTTTCATAGTGTGTTGGAAGATTAAAAGTACTATCAAAGTACTAAGGACTGCTCTTGTCTGCAGCTGTGTCTCTTTTAGATCCATCCCAAAAGTAAGTTGTAAGTAAATATCTTGCCTAGTGCATTGTCTGTCTTGCAGTAACTAATTAGCATTCATGTAGGGCTTTCCTTCCATAGATGTGATAGCACTTTGAGGGTAGGTCAAAATCATTACCCTAGTTTTATGAATGGGCGAAACTGAGGCACAGGACAACAGTGACTTGTCCAAGGTCACATAATGAGTAAGTGGAAGAGCTGGGAATAGTATTTGGGCCACCTGGCTCCCAGTCCTTCACAGTCTCTCATGCACACATGCCCCTTTTCTAAATACAGATCAATGAAATTGCCTTGGAATGTTAAAGGAGATTAAAACTCAGATTTCTTGGCATCCTGGCTCAACAGGAGCTGGAAGGTGGCAGTTGGGTGGTGGGACTGTCTGGGCAGGAAGTGGTTGCTGTGCCTCTGCTATAGTGGCCTGTCAAACCTAGCCCCCGACTTCTTTCCTTTATGCTAGTGAACCTTGGGAAACTTGTCCTTGATGAAATACCCCATTCTAGGGAGTGAGGATGAAGCTAACATGCCGGATTGGCTCTTGGAAGCTCCAGACACATTAATTTACTGCGCACTGTGCCTTGCTAAATGGCCCAGTAATATGGAGGCATGTTTCCTTCACGAGTTCTGAGTTTCCTTTATGTGCTTGTATCACGGCAGTGTTGGTAATTAAGTCTGCAGACAGAGCTAGATGCTAGGTTAGCCCTGCTAGCATGGAGATACTGCAGAACTGTGCTTGGGATTAACTGGTTCCTAAACAGTTCAGCGCAGAGAGCACTGTACCATTGGTATATTGCTGCACATGCTAATGATGTGCAGCTGAATTTCTGCAGAGTTGCCTGGGGCAGCAGTCTGTGGCTTGCTCAACCCTCCCTTGCTCAGGAAGCTGTGGTTTCATCAGGCTTCCTCTTCACATGTGGCTGAGGCTGCCTGGTTCTGAGCACTGTCAGCAGGGTGAGATACAGGTGCTGTGTGGGGGCACGGCAGCTGGGGCACACCTGTCGGAGACAGAGAAGCCCTTCTGGCTGCTTGTAGAGTCTACAATAGCTGACTCTGTCAAACAGGGATTTCACCCTTGTGTGCTGTCCTTACAGTGTCATCCTGTGGCTCGGGGACCTCAACTACAGGTTAGAGCCGCTGGGGTTGGAAAAGGTGAAGAGGCACATTGAAAAGGAGGAGTTTCAAGATCTTTATCAATATGACCAGGTACAGATGTGTCCTCCCAGAGGACAGGTGGGCCCAACATCCTATGCTCCTAGGAAAATGATTCCTCTTTAGTGGGAGACTTATGAAACTCTTGTTTGCTCTGAAAATCACCTGCACACTGGCCCTGACAGCATAGCTAACCCTGGCTTTCGGGGTTCGCAGCACCAACATGCATTAGAAGCTGCTTTTGGGTTGGTTGGTTTGATGTCCGTGGAATGATCTGAAATGGCTGCTGTCCTTGTACATAAGAGTTTGAGCCAGGAGCAGCGGTCCCTCCTGTGGCTCCATTGGCCTCAGCATGCACTTCGTACTCCAGGTCACAATCTATCCACCTTCTTAATAGCTGGTTGTGGGGCAGGGCACTACAGCCTGGCAGGAGCAGGTCAGCCCATTGAGGTATTGGATATAAGGGCTGCTCAGAGAGTTAGGTAGCATTGCTTAGGTGAGTGTGAAAGCTACGCAGCTAATCAGTTACGCGTCCCTTGATTTGCTTGTCCAATGTGGTTCTCATGAAGGTTAATGTGGGTGCCCAGCTCCTCCTCCTCTGAAGGGTGGGCGTAGGTGTGTCTGTGCCCATAAATACCTGGGTTCCGTCTCTCACCTAGAAAAAACATAAGCAGAGAAATGCTAATCTCCTAGTACTACAGTGAGGCCTACGATACATGAATCAGCAAGACATTTGTGTATGTATATGCATTTTCACAATGGGTTTGATACAGGAATCTGTGGGTGAAAATTCTCTCTGGTCTGTGTTATGCAGAAGGTCAGACTAGATGGTCATAATAGTCCCTCCTGGGCAGGAAATGTAAGACTCTGCATAATATACTACTATCACACTTCAAAAGTTCTAATATTAGAAAAATCTGCCATTTCCATTCCTGTGTCTATGGAGATTTCCTTTGGAAATGGCAGCACAAATGTTAGATTGTGTGTGCGCAGATGGGAGATGTGTGTATCTGTGCACATACATGCACACACTTTTATCACTTTCCCAGAGTATGGTGCCCTTTTCCCCACTCGGGACTCGAGAAGGACTTGTTTAAACAATTTAAGTTTTCATCTGTTTGGCTTTTTTCCCTACTAGTTGAAGAAGCAGATGGACGCGAAGGCTGTCTTTGATGGCTTTACAGAGGGAAAGATTACCTTCCAGCCAACCTACAAATATGACACTGGCTGTGATGACTGGGACACTAGGTATGCCATGTGTACAACCTCAGCCGTCATGTCATTCATGTCTATTAGCTCCTGTATGCATTGTTTAAGGCAGTAAAAACAAGTCTACACGAGCTTTTAGATCTAACAGACCTAAAGAAGTTAAAGAATTTCTGATTTTTTTTTTTCCAAATGCTTGTACAGATTTATATTCCACTTTTGGGGTGTGTATGTGTGTCCAGCACACTTGGGCTGGAGACTTTTGGTCAGTGATACCCATTACTACTGGTGCTTATACCTGAGGGTGTAAAGATTAGGGGCCTCCCCATGATCTTGCAGTTCCTTTTGTCTTCCTGTAGCTACCAGTTGGAGCTTGCGGTCATGCCTCACAGCTTACTGTTATCAGCATAGCCTCTTGCTCTCTCTTTCACTTGCCACTTAAGACAGCTTTCTTAGCCTCATTAACATCTGCTAGGAGAGGAGCTGCAGGCTCTGATGGCAGGACTTCCGCGTATGGTTTTCTGTAAAGATAAAGTTTCATGAAGGCCTCATCTGAAATTGAAGTGGTGTCAGATTTTCATTTAAATCAAATAATAAATCTACTGATGTTCTTTCTGAAACTGCCCGCTCATGAGGAGGAGAAGAGGTACAGGCATTGGACATTTGCAGAGCGCTCTTGTCTTATATTGACAGAACAAAGCTGTGTAGCTCCTATCTAAGTCTTTGTGGCTCACACTGAACAGATGTGAGGACAAGCTCTTTCAGCGCAAAGATCTTCTCATGCATCAGGATTTGTTATGACTTAGCAAATGTGACATCTCCTGCAAGAATTACCGCACGTTCTACCAGGGCTTGGGCTACCTCGGAGGCTTTCCTGAGGAAAGGTTCCAGTCGTGGATGCTTGCAGAGCCACTGCATGGTCCTCCGTACGTGTGTTTGCTCACAGTTATGCCATCATCAAAGCATCCAGAGCTAATGCAAACTTTGGAAAAAAGTCTGTTGCTGTTTCAGTTGACTCCGAGTCTCCACCACTAAAGGGGCATTGCCTAGGTATTACCTAAAATGGAATATACATGGGTATAAGCATGTGAAGAAGGAACAATTACTTACCTGTACAGTAGCTGTGGTTTTTCAAGGTATGCTTTACAAATATATATTCTGTGACCCTTGTCTAATCCCTGCTGCTTCAGATAACAGCAAGATTCCGGTGCAAAAGAATGGGTGAGCTGCCCCACCCTGCCCTTCATGCATTCTTTTGAAGATTCGAGGATACTCAAGGTATGTGCATCATCCCAGTGGGTACTGGTGACCAAAAGTCTCTGGCTGGAGTGGTCCGGGCATGCACACACCCTAAAGTGGAATGCTTGTACACAGTCTCGAAGAACCACAGTTACTGTACAAGAGAGTAACTGTTTCTTTGAGTCCAGTGCCAAGGTAAATCCTTGGACACATTTAGGAAGACTGGGAATCCCATCACTAGGTTTGTGGGCACTTGTTCTGCCCCCTCTACTCTGACTCTGATGTTTGCTGGATTTTTCCTACCCCCTGCCAGGAATAAACACTTTGATCTCCTTAGTTTTGAAGCTTCTTCCAATGCATCACTTTCTTCCTTTTCAAACAGAATTTTGGAGATCTTTTATTTGCTGATGCCCAGTAGAATCCTGCCTGGCTTGGCTTGACTTGTCACACAGAGTGCTTTCTTACTGCGGATACCTACACGCATCCCCCAAAAGACTGCTGGATGCATATGTTCTTCATATATGTTCTGGCTGGATTGTAGATTCTGGCTGCAAGAGTCAGAATGTTTGATTCTGCTCAATGATGTTAAAGGAGAAATGTTAAGAGGAAAACTTAATTTTAAAACTGGGAGCTTTCTTGCTTTTTCCAAAGTCCCTCCAATCTGAAGCAATTCAGGATAGTCTGTAAATGCTGCTTCTCATATAATGTCGAGGGGGGGAAAAACTTACTCCCCTTAACAAGAACAAAGGTGGCTGATGGTACAGAAATACGTAGACAGACAAACCCACCCTCTGCAGCTTTGCACTGAGATTGTTTGGAAACAAGCTGCAGGTCCTGGTAGAGCACTGGCTAAACCTCTGCCACTGGAGAGATGCCTGTTCCTGTCAAAGTTCTAATCTGCCTTGCGCTGTTACTCCCCCTAGACTGTCTTCTGGGAAAGCTTTAATTGTGGCTTCCTGTTTTAGTGAGAAGTGTCGTGCCCCAGCATGGTGTGATCGGATCCTCTGGAAAGGGAAGAATATTTCTCAGCTGAGCTATCGCAGCCACATGGCTTTGAAAAACAGTGACCATAAGCCAGTGAGCTCCGTTTTTGACATTGGGGTAGGTGCACCATTATTCATAGTAGTAACAATGCTAACCCTCTCCCTAAGGCAGTCACAGCGGCCAGCCATACTGATTCTTTCTCTTCTCTTATAAGCTATTGCTCTGTGTTTGTGCTTCCTATAGCTTGGCCCTGATAACAATGCCCTGAGATGGGACCATTGTTCTCAGTAACACGCAGGTGCGACTGAGCCTGTTGCTCCTGGCAAGATGCAGGTGAGCTCATCCATGAGCAGAAATAGGTAGTTGTTCATGAATATCTCCTTATGCTTTGTTTCCTCCTTTTTATCTTTTTCCCTGGAAACTTGCAGCATTTACATCAGCAGACAGGAGTGTAATTCGCTGCCAGACTTGAACAAACCAATCCCAATGCAGGCTGGCTGACTTTATCTGGTAGATAGAGGAGCCTTCCACAAAGCCACAAGCCTGCCCAGCAGTGGGCAAATGTTGGGTCAGAGACACTAGCCCATTTTGTTCATATTAGACCATGAAGGCGTGCTTTCCGGCATTGTATGCATTCTCTGGTAAAGGCTGGAAACTGGTTCCATTTTAACTTGCTTTTGGTAATAAATCTGCAGTAATTTTCCATGTGTTTTACCTGTGCTTCTATATTCCAGCCTTCTTTAAAATCAGGTTGCTCCATATGTTTCAGACTGTTACAATTCTCCTGCAGAGACACAGTAAATGCCCATTGGTGAGGTGTCTCCCCCTTTCAGGTGAAGGTTGTGAATGAGGAGCTGTACCGAAAAGCCTTTGAGGAAATAGTGCGCTCATTGGATAAAATGGAGAATGCCAGCATCCCATCAGTGATCCTTTCCCAGAGGGAGGTAGGACATATTCCCATACTTCCCCTCCCAGGGCCATCAGTTCAAGGGAGAAATGAATCCTAGAACCAAGAGGTAGTCCAGTGTAATTGTTAGCACTGGGAGCTGCGAGTCAGGACTTGTAGGGGCTATTCCTGGGAAGTTTAATAGAGGAATAAGCATGGAACTGGCGGTCAGGAGCTCTGTAGTTCTATTCCTGGGTTTGCTGCAGAGTCATGGTGAGGCCCAAAGCAAGTCACTATCCCGTTCAGCCTCCCTTTGCCCCTCTGTGAATGAGAATCCTGACCCAGGCCTGCTAAAAGGCCCTGGGATCCAGGATGTAAAGGAGTTGGTACCAGTGAGTGCAGAGTAGAATGCTCACTATTTGTATAGTGAATTACAAAATTCTGCTGCTTGCACAGATGTTCCATAGCTGCCGGGAACAGGTACTTTCCATTCAAAAACCCAAACAGTCACCACCACCCTGCACTACCCAACTGGGGCACGGAGAGAATAACTGTATCCCTCACTTTAACTTGTTTTTAAAAACAAAAAACCTAATAAACCCCAAACTAGTGAGACCTCTGGAGAAGGTGATTGTATGAATGTCTCTGCTTGGAGTGCCGGATACCAGAAAATCTATTCAAATGGAGGATTTAAGGTCCCCTGTGTAGCTCTAGCTTCAGTGGAGTTACGCCAGCAATGAATTTGTCCCACAAGGCTGATTGGTGCACATGACCTGGGTTCCTGAGAAACACACAGCTTGGGCTGGTCACAGTTAACATCGGGAGCTAGGTATTTAATGTTCAGGCATGGCCGATAGCTCATTAACTAATGATTAAGTAGCTGAGACACATGAGTGTTCTAGCGGAAGACCTTTCCCTGCTCTTTGAGGAAGTTGCTGGCGGTGGGCGGTGATGGAGAAGCAAGAGGTGATGACGCTGCAATATTTGTTCCTAGTTCTTCTTCAAGGATGTGAAGTACATGCAGCTGCAGGTGGAGACCTTTACTATCCGTAATGGACAAGTGCCTTGCCAGTTTGAATTCATCAACAAACTGGATGAAGATGACTACTGCAAAGAGTGGCTGATTGCCAACCCCAGTAAGGGCTTTCTGTTACCAGGTGACTGACTCTTCCAGAAGATTCTGCTTCTAACTACTCATCCCATATTAATAAACCAGTGTCTTGCTTGTTTCTGTTTGGAGTCTGTCCTGGCCCCTGTATTAATCTGCCATTTGCTAGGACTTGTCAGTTTCATGACTGTATTTACTGAGCGTATATTTATTTTCTTCCTGCAGATTCTGAAATGACTATTGAATTGGAACTGTTTGTTAATAAATCAACAGCTACACGTTTGAACTCCGGAGAAGAGAAACTCGAAGACATTCTGATTTTGCACCTTGACAGGGGGAAGGATTATTTCCTGTCTGTGTTGGGAAATTACCTGCCCAGCTGCTTTGGGTCTCCGATCCAGACACTGTGTTACATGAGAGAACCTATTCGGGACATGTCAGCAGAGTCCATTCGAGAACTGGTAGGTTAGTGAGGGAGCTGAAGATCTTTGGGAAGCATGCCTTTCCAAGCCCAGTAGAACCCCCACTCAGTGCCAGGCTATTAAAACCTCCAGTTGCCCCCGTGTCTCATAGTGTTAATGGACATTCTCCCAGTTTCCTTTTATTGCTATTATGGGGTTTATCTCCAATAATCACGTTGACACCACCTATTCCCTTAATCCCAGAAGGGGCTGGCTTGGTTGATGCAACTTCTGTTCTCTAATGCAGTGTACCCGGACTCTTTGAGCTAACTGAGTTCCATGCAGAATGTTAAAAAAATGAGATTCTATCTGCTCTTGTCTGGTGTTAAAGATCCCATGGCACTTTTCCTATGAGTAGAGATCTACCTCAGTGTCAGGGGCCTTCTCCTGATTGGTGTGCATTGGATGCCCATTTGTTATTTCATTTAGGGGGTGCCATACTGGAAATGTGTGTTTTGTGTGTGTATGTGAAGCAGTTTACCATCCTTTCAGGTGGGGGTACCGTACTGTGTGTGCTGTATTAGTCTATACTCAGACCAGTTGGTGAGGCTGCCCTACTCTGTAATGTTCCTTAACTCTGACTCCCCTGTCTCTCACTCTCAGTGCTTTGCAGACTTCAGTAAGAGTCTGGCTTGCTCCTTTGCAGACCCTGCTGCCGCTACAGATGAGTGATGACATTTTTCGGGATGAGAAGCCCCTGGACATCCCCAAAGAGCTGTGGATGATGGTGGATCATCTGTACCGCAATGCTTCCCAGCAGGTAGGCAGTGTCTGTATTTGAGAAACCGCCCTTTGTCCTGCCGGACACTTAGCTGAGTTTTGAAGAGCATCATGGAAATTAACAGCTTTTGTTGATGCTAGCAGTGTGGACACTAGCCAGAAGTGGGAAGAGTCCCTTCTAGCAAGTGTAAGGAGACTCGTGTGACAAGAGGCACGAGCCCCTTGAATGCACTGAGAGTGAAGGAGACTGGCTTTGTGTAAAGACCCAAGTAACGCATGTCAGCAGCTGTCTTCCTTTGCTTTGAAAAACAGTAACCTGGACTAGAGCGGCTGACAATGTGGTGCCTACTGATATGCACCAGTCTAGAGAGACTTTCATGGCACCTTGTACACCGATTGTGGGGGCTCTGGGTAAAGTATGGGTCACACATGGCTACAGTAAATAGCATTATTCTGTTTGTTTCCCTCTCTGACTCCAGCATCTGTGATTTTTCTGTTGCAGGAAGATCTGTTTCAGCAGCCAGGCCTAAGATCTGAATTTGAGCAGATCCGAGACTGCTTGGATACAGCAATGCTTGATACACTCCGTATCCTTTGGAACTAATGTTCAGTGAGGCTGATTTGTGTATCCTGTGCTGGAACCACTTTATACTTGGAGCCTGAAGCAGCCCTAGGTGCTCCATTACATTGTATTGTCCCTTGAACTTCCTTTAGCACTGATTTGTATCAAGTCACAATGTGTCTACCAGGGCTTTGCTAAATGGACCGATGGTCAGTGCAGGATGACCAAGCTTGCTTGGGGCCACCCCAATACTGGAGTGAATTCCTTCAGGAATTAAGGCCCATCCTAAACCTTCCCACCTTGCTCAAAGTGCAAGGCATGCTTCTTTGACCTTGTCTTCTCTAACATAAACATATAGCAATATGTGTATTTATAAAGTCTGTGAGTCTATAAAACACTCCACTGTGCACACATCTTCCCCTGAGGAAAGGAGGAGAGAACAAACACATGACAGAAGTTAGTCACGTTGCTTAATATACTTCTGGAAGGTGTTCAGATCCTAGAGAGACTAGCATGGTGTAAGAACATGTGTAGAATAGAATAGTGACTGGTACTGGGACCACCTGTCATTTGTTTGCTGTGTGAAATCAGTCAGGATAGTACAAACACTACCAGTAGAGCCCTGAAAATCTGTGGGTATCCGCTTTATAGCTGTGGACCACTTTCACGGATGATAGCGCGGATGCAGATACAAATTTTGTATCCACACAGGGCTCTGACAGTAAGAGCTGGGCAGGCAGTTATGAGGAACAGCAGCGCAGACCCTCCACCTACTCTGGGAAGGAGGCCTGGGGGTTAAGAACACAGGCTGGGGGCTGCTCGGGCTCCCCGCCCAGGGCAGGTGGAGGGTTCATCGTGGCTGGCCGCCTGGCCAGAGCCGGACAGCCACGCTGGCTGCTGTGGGGAGCCTGGGTCCCTCCACCTGCCCTGGGCGGGGGGCCTGAGCAGCCCACTGCTTGTGTCCCTGAATCCCAGGCCTTCTTCCCAAGGCAGGTGGAGGGTCCGCGACTTCGCGTGGGCTCCCCCCAGCAGCCCATGCGGTCTCCCTGACCAGGCTTTGGCAGGGGGGTGCCTTGGAGCCTCAGCTCGGCCATGGTGGGGAGAGCCCTGCAAATCCATGGATATCCACAGACAATTTTTGAGGATTGGATGCGGATACACATTTTTGTATCTGCACAGGGCTCCATCTGCCAGCTATGAACATGTTCGGGAGTTGTGGTGAGACCTCACCAATGATTAAAGGTTCAGCCGAGATGCTAACAAACCAGATCACTACACTACCTTTTCTTTAACCATCATCGGATCAGTCGGCAGCAACCATTCAGTAGCTGAAGCCCTGTTGTTGTTCCTGGAAAGCCTGCCAGAGCCTGTTATCTGCTACAGCCTCTACAACAACTGCTTGCATTGTGCCAACAATTACACGTTGAGCCGTCAGGTAATGCAGGCACTGCTGCAGAGAGTTAACATAATGCCTTAAATGAACATGGAATTTGAGTGTTCTGTGCCATGCAGATAACGGGCTCAAACCCCAACAAGCTTATAGTCTCATGGCTCTAGAAGGTACCTAGCACTGGGGCTCCTGGTTTTAATTATGTATCATTAAGGCTTGTGTAATTGTATTGATGCTTTGAGCTTCTAGCCATTCTCTTGGTGATTTTTCACAGTAAAGTTCTTACTTTCTTTCCAGGTTGTCTCCATGCTGCCCATGTGCCATAGAAATGTGTTTAACTATCTGATGGCATTTTTACGGGAACTACTGAAAAATTCAGGGAAAAACCACTTGGATGTGAATATTCTCGGTAAGGTGAACAAAGTGACCAGTCTGCTTGGTGGGGACTTGTAATAGCTCATATAACAAGCCATGTGTTTCTCTGAAATGACTGCATTAGTGAGCCCTTGCTATCTGCTCTTTCTGGTATCTGGTATGTAACCTGGCAGGAGTCAGATTTCGGCCAGAAAAGCAGAAAATAAGGCATTGTTACACCAAAAAACACCCTCTCTTGGCATGAACGTTAAAAAGTGCTGCTGAAAAAAGGAAAAATTGTGATGGCCAACTTTGCACTACCGCTCCTCCTCCTCCTCCTCCTCCTCCCACCCATCCCCAAGTGAAATCCAACTGCGCCACAGTTTTCTTTTGGGAGGAATTATCATTGACATCTGGCTATTGACTGGCTTTTATTGTGTCTTTCATGCAGCTAGTATATTTGGTGGCTTGTTGCTGCGACCTCCTCCCCGACATTCTACGCCTGATGTAACTGAGAAGAGGAAGGCTCAGCAATTCATCGAGCAGTTCCTCTTGAGAGAAGGCAACTTCCCATGAATTCTAGATGCAGCTAATTTGTTTTTTAGATAAAGCTATTAAGTTACTGTAAAAATATTTTTGTACCGAGCGTAGCACCTTCAGAATGTTACAGTATTTTATTCAGAGTACAATCTGTTGATATTAAATACAGATCAGACATGTAGAACCAGTTGTCACTGTATTAAGTTGTAAAGAATATTGAATTTCAAAAAAAGTTTTATAAGACACAGAGCACTGACATTTTATACTGTATTTTAATTATTTAACTTGTATTAAAATCTCAATTTTAAAGTTCCTTTTATTTAAAATAACAATAGTCATCTTAGTGCACTTTCCCAGCCTGCCTTTCAGCCTGTTTCCCTGTTGACTGGTCTGGGTGTTTTGGTCTGTTCATTTTAATTAAATCTCATCCCTTTAAAAGCATGAAGCAGAGTGAGAAATGAGCCACAGAACAAGAATTCCCAGGTCTCTTGCTAACATTGCATAAACTGATCAGTAGACTGCAGGGAAGAGCCTTGCTTAGGGTTTGTTTAGCGCTCACGCAAACAGGTGAATGAAAAGAAATTTAACAATTCTATACCTAGATGAAGAGACTGTGAAAATGCTATTATCCAGACTTATGTAGATCAGCTCATTTGCTTAAGATGATTGCTATTTGTTTTCAGGGCAGTGACTGATAGCCAGCATAATGTGAGATGATTCAGTGCTAATTAAGAATATTGGGTCAATGAAAATACTGAGATGAAATTACAGTACTGATGAATTTTGTTGTTTAGCGTTGCAAATTCCAGTTTAAACATATTCCATCATATTGTACAGAGCAGCAACTTTTTCTATCTTCAATTATATTTTGATGCTATAATCCTGTTAACAATAGCTACAATGAGTCTTTGTCCCACTTCTTCCTCTCTGGATAGAGCTGCAGCCTGTGGTCTGTCACTTGGCTTCCTGGTTTTGGGGGTTAAAGTGGTATGTCTTACTTCCTTCCCCTCCTAGATACCATTTCCTTTTCTCTGTTTTTAATTTGAGGAATTCCTGGTCTTTTACACCTGTGTCTCCATCAATCTCTTCAACAGTTAGGAGGAAAAACCTTCCCCCTCACCTGTCTAGTTCCACTAAACCAATGGTTCTCAACCCATGGGCTGCTTGCGGCCCAATCAGCACACAGCTGCAGCCCATGTGACATCCTCAGGGCCTTATAGGTAGTGTGCATATATATATATATTGTGTGGATGTGGCCCACGTAACACACAGAGAGCTGCATATGTGGCTCACAATGGTAAATAGGTTGAGAACCACTGCACTAAAGCATAAGAGGCCAAATTCATCATTTAACAATTTCAGTAGCACTGTACCAGTTTATGCCAGTGGTGAATTTGGCCTAATGATTTTAGTAAGATAGCATGTGGCTGCACAAAATTATTCATTTGCACAACATATCAATTGTATTTTATTACTGTTTTTTTTAATTTACCATATTCCCCAAAACCATTATCTTTAACCAGCAAATTGTAGGTTGCAGCTTTTTAAGGAGCAATTATCTGTTGCAAAGTAATGACTAATTATATAAAAAAAAAAAAGTCAAATCGTGAAAAACTCACTTCCTTTTAGGAATTTAAGGGACAGTGTCTCAACTGCTTCAGTCTTTTAAGTATAAAACTTCTGTTATTGTCAAGTCTATATATAGTAAATCAAAAGCCAAAAAATGATAATACAGGCGAGTTGCATCATACGCATATTTAATTTATGCGAATTCAACTATACGCGCTTAGCAAAAAAAAGAAAAACAAGATAGCTGTAAATAGTGCGGGTGATTCCACTCAATGAGCGTATGCCCCGGAGTGAGCGTGACATGGGAGATGTGAATTTGCTGTTCCCTCGGTCGGTCTCAGTTCTCACGTGTGTTTCGTAGTGTGAGCATCTCGCCGGGCTGAGTGTGATTCTAGTGTTTAAAGATATGTATTTTTTGTACAACATGGCCCCTAAACACAAGCCAACTACTTCATCTGGTGCTCAACCGAAGAAACAGTGATCTGTTCCAACACTGGAGGAAAAACTGTCTGTGTTGGACTTATTGAGAGAAGGTATGTCTGTCTCCAGCATGCCGCATAAATATGGCCACAACAAATCTAGCATCCATGCCATCAAGATTTGAGAGAGACAAATTAGTCAAGCTGTGGCATCAAGTGCTCCAATAACTGCTAAGGTGACGAGCCAGGTGCGTGATAAGACTTTGTGTTGCTGATTGTAGACAATGCTTTTGGCCACCCTGCGGCACTCCAGTTTGCACGTAACAATGTTGAAATTGTCTTTCTCCCCCAGTCTCCCCCCCCCCAATACCACCTCCATTCTCCAACCTCTCGACCAAGGCGTGATTCGCTATTTCAAGGCCACGTACACGAGGCTTACATTCTTACAGATACATAGCACTATGGATGCTGATCCCAATCTTAATGTGATGGACTGTTGGAAGTCCTTCAACATTGCCGATTGCATCACTTATATTAAACAGGCAATGGATACAATCAAGCCTGAAACAGTCAATTCACAATGTTGGTGAAACCTATGGAAAGAATGTGTGAATGATTTTAAGGGTTTCCTGACCATTGACAAAAGTGAAACCCATTGTTCACGTGGCCAGGCAAGTGGGTGGTGATGGCTTTGTTAACTCCTTGAGGAAGAAATTGAAGAATTTAATTGAGAACCATAGAGAAATCTTGACTAACAAAGAGTTAGAGGAACTGATAAAATTGTCTATAGAAGACGAAGATGACGACGACGAACAAGAAGAGCTAGCAAGTTGGAATCTTCATAAATTTGCTGAAGTGTTACAAGCAGTGAAACACTTGAATGATTTAATTTCTGAATACGATCCGTCTGTGGAACGAAGCCTCAAAATCACATGTAGTATTATGGACGATTTGAGACTGTATCAAGATATGTTTGAGCAGCTCAAGAGACAACAGCGACAGCTGCCAATCACCACGCTTTTCAAGGAAAAACAGCCAGCAGCAGATAAGCCTGCACAATCAACTCCTCGAGCTGAACTAGAGCCAATCACTTTGTCTAAGACTCGGTCTCTGTCACCTCCATTTCCTGGATTGACATCAAGCCCTGACGACCCCGTGTAATTACCCCCTGTAATTAAAAATACAGCACTGTAAAATTATATTTTGCATATGTACTCTTGTATACTGTACATTACACATTATACATTTATACATGTTACTGTACAGGATTGTGTACACAACCACATCCAGTATACTGTAGTTTATGGGCAATTTAAGGGATTTTCAAGGGTAATTTTGACTATACGCGATTTATGCCTTATGCGCTGACTTCAGAACCTAACCCCCGTGTAAGATGCGACTCCACTGTAATACATCATTGCTACTCTTAAACTTCCAAAGAAAAAAGACCCACAGTCAAAAATTGTTCTGTCCTTTAAGGATAGTTTCCTAGAGAGCTTTCTTTTATATCTACACTGATACAGCTCTAATGTTCAATACATTGCTCAGAGCCTAAAGGAAAGGTTGAAAGGTTAGAGCTGGTTAATGGCTCCTAGGCAATGGGGAGAAGAGAGGTTAAATTTAACCCTACAATAAATTTCCTCCTCTCTGCTCTTTTTCTGTAGGAGCTGCCCAGGTCCAGGTGTGTATATGCCAGACACGTGCGTCTGTGTATAGTTCCCAACTGACTGACTGCCCTTGGGAATTTGCTAATTTTAGTTTTAAGCAGGCCCGTTCTAAGTACAAAATCACACTTAAAACAATCCCAGTTTTGCTTTAAGCCTTATCTGCAACCACCTTACTGTGTAACCACTGCAAAGTGTACTGTCAAGTCTGGAACCTCCCTCCAGCTGGTTGGTGACAGGAGCAGTGAGGCTAAGGCAGACTCCCTGCCTACACTGGCTCCACACCCACCGCTCCTGGAAGGGCCAACGTGCCCCTGCAGCCCCTGGCGTGGGAAGGATGGGGGGCATGCTGCCCCTCTCTGCAAGCACTGCCCCTGCAGCTCTCCTGGCCCAGCGGAGCTGTGGGGTGCTTGCAGGCAGGAGTAGCATGTGCAGAGGGACACCCCAGTCCCACGTGCCCTGAAGCTGCAGTGGAGCGGTGTGGGGCTGGAGTAGCCTTAGCGGCAGCCACACCACTACCACTGGAGATTGCGATTGATTGGGACATCCTCTAGGATCGACCAGTTCGTGACCACTGGACTAGATGATTGCAATGGTCCCTTCTGACAAAGTCTGTGAGTCTGTCAGAAAGCAGTCTCAATAGATATCTTTGATAGAATTCCCTGGAGATAAAATAAGAACCTGGTGAGCAGAGCCCAGAAGCTCTAAGGTAACCTGAGATGAAAGCTGGGTGGTGCAGTGGTCTGAGGCTCCAAGGAAGGGCACCTAGGGCTCGTTACTGGGACGCAGCCACATAATATCTATGGCTTGAAAGAAAGAACATAAAACATGATACAAATGTGTATGGCTGATGTAAGTGACTGAAGGATGTGGCTGTTCCAAGGATCCACAGAGGCTGTGGTAATAGGCCAAACACTAGAGAGTAGGGAGTGCCAGGACAAAGCTGGTGCCAGGCATCAGGAGTTAAAGCACAGTTGTACGTGTCAGCCGCAGGCTGTTGTACATTGCCCTGGCTCTTGGGCAGCACCGAAGTTTCAAATATGTAGCTGTATTAGTCATGATCAGCCAAAACAGGTCAGCGCTCCACTCTGTGCAAGTGCAATAAGGCTTAATTAACACCCCTCTACCTTCCTCTGAAAGAGCTCAAGCCATGTCAGGAGCATGAAAAAACTGCCCTTCCCACCATGCCTTAGAAGGTAGGCACGTGTCACAGCCCATTTTTCTTCTTCCTTGGCAACTAGTTATCCTTATCATCTTGCTACATGTAAAGGCGGCTGAATCACCGCCTCCCTCCTGGTTAGGGATGCCCGGTGTCCGGTTTTCGACTGGAACGCCTGGTTGAAAAGGGACCTGCACGCGGCTCAAGATCGGCGCTGCTGATTGGGCTGTTAAAAGTCTGGTCGGTGGCGCAAGGGGGGTCCGGGGCTAATGCAGGCTTCCTGCCTGCCCTAGCTCCATGCGGTTCCTGGAAGCGGTTGCCGGGTCCCTGCACCTGCTAGATGCATAGGTGGCCAGGGAGGCCTTGCATGATGCCCCCGCCCCAAGGGCCGGCTCTGCATTTTTCACTGGCTGGGAACTGTGATCAATGGGAGTTGTGGGGGCAGTGCCTGTGGGAGCATGGAGCCTCCCTGGCTGCCCATGCATCTTGGGGCTTCAGGGACCTGGCGGCTGCTTTCTCAGAGCCATGGGAAGTACTGCCAGGACCCCACACCCCAATCTCCTGCCCCAGGCTCGAGTCTCCTGCCACACCCAGAACCTCTCATTTCTGGCCACACCTGGAGCCTGCAACCTCAGCCCAGAGCCCATACTCTGGCCACCCCCCTACCCCAGCCCGGAGCCCTCACCTGCATCCCAAACCCCTCATTTCTAGCCCCAACCCAGAGCCTGCACCCTCAGCTGGAGAGCTCACTGCCCTCCCACATCCCAACCCCCTGCCCCAACCCAGTGAAAGCAAGTGAGGGTGGGGAAGAATAAGAGACAGAGGGAGGAGGGATGGGACCTCAGAGAAGAGGAGGGACAGGGGTGTTCAGTTTTGTGTGATTAGAAAGTTGGCAACTCTACTCCTGGTGTTACTGTGATGTCTGAGCATTTACTGTCCCTGCTCTGCTGCCCGACCCCTCCTTCCAGGCACAGGTACAGTGGTTAAAACACCGAAGTGAGTTATTGCCCTAAATGAAACACCATATTCCCTGAATGAGGGGAGGGTAAACGTTACTCTCCATGCCCTGACTGTCTTGACCCCAGCCCAGGACACACCTGGGCCCACTGCAATCATGCTGCCAGGAGTCCCCCCATTAAAAATGGTCACCCATTTCTGTTCCTGTGAGGAATTGTAGCCCAGCTGCCCCATTAACGGGCAGCAGGTTTAAAACAAAAAAAGGGAAGTTTTTCTTCACACAACGCACAGTCAGGCTGTGGAGCTCTTTGCCAGAGGGTGTTGTGAAGCCAAGACTATAACAGGGTTCAAAAAAGAACTAGATACGTTCATGCAGGCTAGGTCCATCAATGGCTATTAGCCAGGCGGGGCAGGGATGGTGTCTGTAGCCTCTGTTTGCCAGAAGCTGGGAATGGGCAATGGGATGGATCACTTGGTGATTCCCTGCTGTGTTCATTCCTCCTGGGGCACCTGGCATTGGCCACTGTCGGAGGCCAGGACACTGTGCTAGATGGGCCCTGCTCCCACCCGGTGCATTGTTATGGCCCGGCCTGGCCCGGCTCCCTAGGCAGATGGGGTGGCTGCTCCCAGCCTGCTCCCTCCTCCACACAGGTCCCACCCTGGAATCACCCCCCTGCACCCTGCTGGCCCCACCCCTTTAGATGAGACCCCGCCCCTCTTCTAGCCACGCCCCCTTATTTATTAAACCTCTGCCTGAGGCCCCGCCCCTAGTCCTTCCCCTCTGGCCCAAAGCCCCTCCCCTGCCACCACCTCCTCGGGGGCGGGAGCCGGAAGGGGCGGGCCTCGGCGTGCGCGCCGGAAGCGGAAGCGATGCGTTGGGTAATCATGGTTCCGCTGGGAGGCTGCCGATGCCTCCGTTGCCGGGCGCTTGGTGAGAGCGGGGCGCGCCCAGCCTGGGGGCTGCGTCCGGGGTCCTGCCGGGCCCAGTGAGCGCGGCCGCCGCTGCGGGCTCCTGG
>NC_133793.1:993250-1023803 GCF_003597395.2 Chelonoidis abingdonii
CGCGCTGGGCGGCCCGGCCTGTAGCCCGGGGCCAAGGTGGGGGCCGAGGCCTGGCCTCAGCCCGGGACAGCAGCGGGGGCGGGTGAGTGTGCAGCGCCGAGCGCGGGGCACCGGCCTCCGCCCGGACTTTGCTGCCATGTCAGGAGCAGCCCCGTGCCCACCTGTGTCAGCGCTCGAGGGCCGGTGGTAGGCGCACGCTGTTCGCTGCTTCACTCTGGCGCTTGGCTCCCCGGGGTGGTTCTTCAGGGCTTGTGGTTGGTGCCGTCGTATGTCGAGTAGTCGTTTGTCTCCAGCTCGGCCCTGAGGTTCAAACATGTTAGCAAAGCTCATGCAGTTCCAGGGAGTGTAGCCCTAGGCAACGAGCAAGAGATGTCTGTGGAAGAGTAAGATGGTCTGCTGCCCTGAGCATGTTTGCCCTCAGCTTGTTTTTATAAAGTCTGTGAGGCTTTAGCACAGAAACAATCCTGTTATAACGTCATACTGTAACCCATTAACTCTGGCACTTTATGTTGTAAATAGCTGAAACTGTTTCTCTTACAGTTGCACCTAGAGACCCCAGTCAGGAAGTGGGGTCCTGTTGTGCTATGCACTGTTTAAACACACAATAAAAAGACAGTCTTGCCCCAAAGAGATTCTTGCATGTTTTGTATTTTCGAGACAGCTGTCTGGCAATGATTTGCATGTGGCTTTTAGTAGACTTAGGTACAAGAGGCCCAATCTCTATGAAGGGATGTTTCTTCTAAATCCAAAAGAGAACTATAGGCCCTTTTCAGGTCTCATACAATATATATTTTAACAATTTAGAAGATTTGAAGCATTTTTGAAAGTATTTTCCTATATGAACTGAATAAAAACTTAACTGCACTATTTGTCTTGGTTTTCTGAAAATGCAACAAGGTTTCTGGAAGTGAGTTAATGGGGACAGGAAATATAAACTTGTTGAAGTTCACACCCTGGAGGATTTAGGTGAAGTCCTTATCTCAATATTGATATTCTTGTACTAATCTTGTTACAGATGAGTTATTACATTTTAATGTCATGATGCTGCACTGAATTTCATTAAACCATGGGGGAAAATAGTCCTGATGGCAGCATTCACTGCTATGAAGTGGAGGAAGATGAACTGACCCAAGATGATAAAGTGATATGGTTTGTGGACAAAAATGGTCTGATTCCTTCATCATCTGGGACAATTTATGACAGGACAACTGTTCTAATTGAACAAGACCATGGGACATTAGAAGATGATGAGGATGAAGGACAATGTGGAGATCACTTGCCTTTTTTACCAGAGGGTCATGAAGAAGGATTTCATTTAATAGCAGATCATGAAGGAATGTCCCAGGGTTATGTGCAACATATTATTTCTCCAGATCAAATTCATTTGACTATAAATCCTGGTTCAACTCCTATGCCAAGAAATATCGAAGGAGCTACTCTCACTTTGCAATCTGAATGCCCAGAAACCAAGCGTAAAGAAGTAAGTGACCAACTATAATCGTAGAACTTTACCCATCTTGAGAGCTGTTCATCTGAGGATCTCAAAACACTTTGCAGATATTGTTGATTTTTTTTCCCCCCCAAGTGGTACTGAGAGTTTAGCTGCACACTAAAGGAAAACACATGACTAACTGTTTCGAAAATCTCAACCATTAAATTTAGCTTCACAGTAGCTCTGTGGTTGTGAAGGTAAGTACATAAGTTGCCCAGGATTGCACAGTGAGTCAGCAGCCAGGGTCAAGAACGTAACGTGTCAGTCCTGATTCACAGTCTCTCCTGCTCTCACTACGTAGACCGTATGCCTTATTATATAACTGCTACTGTCTGAAGAGAACCCCAGCGTGTTTTGTGAAAGTGCAGTAACCACTAAATATAGTTGTAATAAAAGGTGACTAGAAAATAAGGACCATAATAATAGTGCATGTGCTTTAGTGGGCTTTTTTTTCTAAATAGCTTGATTAGTCTTTCACAACTCTTAAAAATATTGCCAAAACTAAGCATTTAAAATGGATATAAGCTTTCTTAGCCTGGGGTGTACCAAGTTTGGCTTAGGAAAATTTCTGCATCCCAATTAAGTGTCAAATTCCAGCCCATTGTGATTTGGAATTTCTAAAATATTAAACCTTCATCACCCACACTGATTTGAAACAGAAGCTTGACATAACCTTAGTTATAGCATTATTACTGAGGTACTCTAATAAGTAGCAGCAGCAAGTAAAGTTTTAGGAAGTCACAATTGTACTTGATTAAAATGTGACATTTTGAGCCAGCTTACTCATGTGAAATGGTGGTTCTAGCAATAGAACACACGATTTTCATAGTGAATTTTTGTTGTGTTGAAAGCAAAGCGGGTTCGGACAGACTTGGTTTAAAAAAAAATTCTACAAAAATTATGAATTGTGTGTGGTGTCTTTAGTTGACTAGTGTTAATATAATCTGTCAGCATTTCAGACTTCGGGCTAGTCCTGTAGTCCTTGCTCATGGTAAATAAGGACTTACATGAGTATTTCCATTAAAGCAAGTGGAACTACTTGTGTAACACATACTCTCTGTGAATAAGGGTTGCAGAATTGGGCCTTTAGTTAGAATGGATTCTGGGTTTGAAAGCCAGAATAATTTAGTTTAGCAGGGGACCTTGATTGGCGTTCACTTGGCAAAGTGAAAGTGGTTCAGTAGCATCAGCAGTTGCTTTCAGGTAAGAGATGGAATTTCTGGACCAGGTCTCACCCAGCAAATCTATTAGCCTAGGACTCAAATAGGATATTTCCTCTTCCAATTTTCAGTAGTGTTACTGGCTGCTGCACCCTGCCTTCTTCACCACTGCTTTATTGCTAAAATTTATTTTCATGTCATGCTACAGTTTTCCTTTGTCCTTTTATAGGACACTCAACTTGCCACTTCCAGCGTCTGAGAATAGTGTTGTATGTTAGCTAATTTGGCGTGGATCCTTCTCCAAATGTGTAAAAAAAAAAAAAGATTGTCCTCTATTACTTTTTGAGGTGTTTAAAAGGCTTGGAAGATGTTTTGTCATGGTCTTTTCTGCTTTGTTATACACTGTAAATTCAGGCAATGACTACTTCACTCTTTGTAGAGGACTCAAGATGACTACAGAACTAGTGGCAGTGGTACAGTAAAAGTGAATCCTGGGGAAATGGGGTCTTATGTCTGCTTAATTTAAACACTTGACAACTGATTGGGAGGAAAGAACTTTAAAGACTAAACACCCTTGCACCTTCAATTAAGAGCTGAAAAAGCTATCTCACTAGTTTTCTGGCCCTTGCAAAACAGGGAAGATGACTTGATGTTGCTTATATTTGAGATAGAAGAAAATAGAAACCCTTTATGAACATTCACAAAGTAGTAAAAGGGCTTAGCCCCAATTTCTTTAGTTTGGCAGTCACCTTTAATTCTATTTTGTTACAGCATCTCATTCTACCTTTAGTGCTACTTTCCCCATGAGAATACCTAGTACTTTCATCATCTTCCATCTTAGTTTCATGAGCTTCCTATTCATTGGTACTAGTTCACCCTGAACTCAATTTAATCTTGTAATTTGTGCTCCCTGGGTTCTGAATTACTCAGCAGTCTGAACAATTTAGCTAGTTGGACAATGTTCCATCCCATATGCCACCAAGTTTTCATCGCCAATAGAGATAAACTTAACTTCCTCTTAGCCCCTACTCATATGTATGTGTAAAACCTAGGCTCCTTCTGCTTGCCCTCCAAGGTTCTGCTATCGTTTCTTTGCAAAGAGAATACCCAACATAGCTATAGGTTTCAGAGTAGCAACCATGTTAGTCTGTATCCGCAAAAAGAACAGGAGTACTTGTGGCACCTTAGAGACTAACAGATTTATTTCAGCATGAGCTTTCGTGACCTATAGCCATTGCCTTCTACAGAACTGATATTGCTTTGAGTTTGTGTTCTGCCATCTATGGTTGTGTCCTAGTGCCATGTTTCATTTGTGGTGATGGCATCAAGGCTTTTTCTGGTAAACTCCATCTTTTCCTGCTCTATACTCTGCATGACGGCTTCATTTTAGATGTTTGGTCCCCTCTGCACAGATCTCTTATCTACAGCAGGGGTCGGCAACCTTTCAGAAGTGGTGTGCCGAGTCTTCATTTATTCACTCTAATTTAAGGTTTCACGTGCCGGTAATACATTTTAACATTTTTAGAAGTTCTCAATTCTATAAGTCTATAATATATAACTAAATTATTGTTGAATGTAAAGTAAAGTTTGTAATATGTTTAAGAAGCTTCATTTAAAATTAAATTAAAATGCAGAGCCCCTGAACCAGTGGCCAGGACCCAGGCAGCATGAGTGTAGCTGAAAATCAGCTTGTGTGCTGCCTCGGGATGCGTGTCATAGGTTGCTTACCCCTGATCTACAGTAAACAAATGCCCTCTGTACTAAAAGATGTGTATTGCTTTGAGTATGATTCTCTCTACTTATATATGCAGCCACGAACCAAGCAATTGTTAATAGCTTCTGGTAGTGCCCACAATCTTACGTAGCTCACAAGTATGTAAAACACTTTCATATATTGCAGTAGTTAATGTAAAGATGATTCTCCTGCACATGGAGGTTTTTGATGCAGCACTTTGCACCCTAACTTCAGGACAAACTGCATTGCCAGAGATCCAATTTATTTTAGTGCTGATGTATATTGGTGGTAAGGAGTGGTACTAAAGCTGGTAGTCCTGTTAGGGAGGATAATGTATCTTTTTCAGGCTAATAAAATTCACTTTCCTACCCTGTGTCTGTTTTTAATCCACCAGTTTACTTTACATGCCAGATCTTTCTGATGCTTTGTCTCAGCCTATAACACTACAACTATAAGATCAACTTTTTTAATTGCCAAGCAGATGTGTAACCTTTCTGCAATGCTCAGCAAAGATACCTTGCATCAGCTGTCTTGCTGTTACTAAATCATGCTGTATGGTATCTTTTAACTAATACAAAATCGCTATTGCCTTCTCTGCACAATGATTCTCCTCTCCCATGGATGCTAGATTTTCCAGTTCTCTATCTTGTCATGGACAAGTATTTTAAAAATGCTAAAACTTCACAAATTTCTGTCCTCACTTTCCTGAAAGCTGGTGCATGACTGTTCTCCGCAGTGTGGACAGGAAGCTATAAGTGATGTGGCTGTACTGATTCAGCCAGTCTCCCCAATTTCATTGCACAGTTTGGTATCTTGTATTTAGAAATTATCCCAAAGCCTCTTCTCGTAGCAATAGTACTGGATGCTTTAGGAAAAGTAGCACTTTGGGAAACATAAGAAGGTTGCTGACTTGTTTCCTTCCCTAGTTATCTTCCTATATCCAGTGATTAAACTAATCTTCAGAGAAAAAGCAGCAAGTTCTTCCTACTGTATTGTGGCTTTGCTCTGTCTTTATACATGTTTCTAAACCTCTGCTAAAATACTGCATTTCCACTTGCCAGTCACCCACTCTGCATTGGGGCTCTGGAATCATTTTGCGACCGATGGGAGATCTTAACCATTGCATTCAAATTAAAGCTGTCAGTCTAATAATTACCATTGAAGAGAAATCCAGTCTAGCATAGCAAATTGATTTATTCCATGTGGAGAGAGAGTCCAATTCAATGACACATTCTGACTTCCATACTATGTGCCTCCAGTGCCCCCTCTCCCTGTTTGGTGCTGAAGCTTGGCGGAATTTCTATCAATTCTAGTCTGACATGAGTTAGGTGATCCAAGCAGCTGGTTGGGAATTCTGGATTACTTGCCTAGTGCCTTAAAGCTCCATGTTTATAATCTCATTTTGGTTCACAAAACAATCTGCGCGGGAAGAATTAAAAGCTGTTGTATTGGCATGAGCTTCTTTCCAGTTACATCTCTGCAAACCTTTCCTTGTTGAGCTGATATTCCCAGTTAGTGTGGTGTCTTTGGGCAGTATCATCACATTATATATGCAAAGAAAATGCCTCAATTTTACGATGTTGCTGCTATAAATTGTATTGATATGTAAAAAAAATACAGACTACATGGAACAAAGCAATGTATAATCCACAGTAACTTGAAAGAGATCCACTCACTATCAGTGTGTTGGAGCAGCATAGTGCCGTTATCCCTCTAGGGCCTGGTCTTGTGTTCCTTCTTGGGGGATGTCGGTGTGAGTCTGGAATTTGTACGGATTGCAGGGCTGCTCTTTGTAGACTTGTTAATGTGCGTTTGAAACTAGACTATTATCTTGGTCAATAGCTGAACTTTTTAGAATATTTTGAATTTAAGTTCAGACACTCTTTTTTTAAATTAAAATTGAGAGCATAGAGCAGTATTTCATTAGACTCGTAGTCCTGTGAAATGCTGAGCAACTGTACTTCACACTGTGCAGGTCTATGGAAGTTAAGGGGGTTCAGCACTTTGGTGGATCGGGTTAGAAAAGTATGTATCAGTCTGCCTCTTCCTCTAAACATGCCAGCACAGTTGAATGCCCATTGCTAAAGGCTAAGTTTATTAATTTGGAGTGCATATGGGGACTTAGACCTTCACTTTGATTTATTATCCCACTAGACACATGTTCCTATACTAGCTAAACTCTGTAAACTCTGTAGATCTGCCTGAGTTTCCCCCATAACACAATAGGAGGGCAAAGTAATTTGGTGCTTCATCTGTTAATTAAAAAAAATACATTGGTATCATTCTGGAGTCAGAAGCCAGCTTATTGTCTTTAATTAGAGCAAAAGCCTATCTAGTCACACTAGGCAACGAACCCTATCAGAGCGCATGCTGTGGATTAGATCCTAGAAGTGCTAGAAACTTGGTTCAGCTGAATTGTACATTTTGTAGGCTTAAACTCTGCGGCATTTTCTCATAGGTTAAGAGATACCAGTGCACCTTTGAGGGCTGTCCTCGCACCTACAGCACTGCTGGGAATCTGCGCACTCATCAGAAGACGCATCGTGGGGAATACACATTTGTCTGCAATCAACAAGGTTGTGGCAAGGCCTTCCTTACCTCCTATAGTCTCAAAATCCATGTCCGAGTGCACACTAAGGAAAAGCCGTTTGAGTGTGATGTGCAGGGCTGCGAAAAGGCATTCAATACACTGTACAGGTAAGAGCCCTTTCATGCAGCTCTGTTGTCTTGCATCGCAGATGATTACCGCTGTTTTTCATATCAAATTCAGTTCTTGTTTGATCACCCTGGCTGCAGTTTTTGGGAGTGGATCCTTCTCCCAGCTCCAGACCCAATCCTGCTATAGAATCTCAAATCAGCCAAAAGATCCTCTTCCATGAAAACCAAGAACTGGGAGAGCAGCATTTGTGACACTATATTGTTAATTATTTGCATTGCAGTAGTGGTAGTTGTGTGGTCCCCTTTGTGCTCAGCATTGTTCGAACACCTAGTGCTTTCAGACATTTTTGACCTGTGTACTGGACTCCTTTATAAACACTCTGTTGGACAAAGAGTCCTGTGGCACCTTATAGACTCTTTATAAACAGTGATATTGATAAATTTAATGAACAAACAGAACTTGTTAAGCCTTTGAACCTGTCTTGTGATCCTTGTTATATGGCTCAGTAGCCTTGCTGTGCTGCATGTGATAAGAGGGATTTCTTTGGAATGCTTTGCAGGTTGAAAGCACATCAGAGGCTTCACACAGGAAAAACGTTCAACTGTGAAAGCGAAGGCTGCAGTAAATACTTCACAACGCTCAGCGATTTGAGGAAGCACATTCGAACACACACAGGAGAAAAGCCATTTAGGTAAGTCGCTAGACGGCAGTTTCCCCTCTTCTGTGGGGAGAATGGCAGGTGAGTTTGGTAACTGACAGTCTGTGCAAATTAGTGAAGTCACTACAAAGAAGAGGCTCGTAAGAATCTAAAGACAAACTGCCTGAAATATTTTCACTTTTTAGTCCAGTGAGGGAGGCTAAATACATAAGCATATCTGTACTGCCCCTTTTTCAGTTGGCGAGAAGAGTACAGCGTTGCAGTTACTTGCACTAAATTACTTTGTTGCCAAATAGATCAGGCTGGCTAAGCTGCTATGAGGAGCAGCACATCTGCAAAATCTATTTTTGCCCTGCTGTGGTGGAAAGTGTAATCCATAAAAAATAGTGATTGCAATAAATTACTTTGTTCACTCTAGTATATTATGCTGTCACATTGTAATCTGTGCAGCATGTGTAGCCAGATACCTCCCAATAGCTGCTATTAACAGAGTTTAAATCTGGAGCTTCCTGCAGTTCAGTCAAGCACCCAATGGGAAGCATGACTTCGCATTATACCTGATATATCCAAGAAGTCTGCTGCTAACTTTTCTCTGTTTGGTGCTTCACTCAGGTGTGATCATGACGGCTGTGGAAAGGCTTTTGCTGCAAGCCACCACCTTAAAACACATGTTAGGACACATACTGGTAAGTCTGGAGGGGGATCTCTTCTCTAACTGAGCCTCTTTTGTTTGGGGGGAGGGATAGCTCAGTGGTTTGAGCATTGGCCTGCTAAACCTGGGGTCATGAGTTCAATCCTTGAGGGGGCCACTTAAGGATCTGGGGCAAAATCAGTACTTGGTCCTGCTAGTGAAGGCAGGGGACTGGACTCGATGACCTTGTGGGGTCCCTTCCAGTTCTCTGAGATAGGTATATCTCCATATATTACAAACTTTCATAAGTCTAATAATGCCTATACCTGTAGTCTACAGAGCAGCATAGCAAGGTCATTTAATGGCATGATCTGCCAGTCAGGTTTCAGTTATTTATTTGTTTTATTTATTCAGATGTAAGGAACAATAAAAAAGATGTCTAGGCACCCTGACATTTAATCTTTCAACATCATAATACATTCAGCAGCATTTAATAAAAACAAACATTCAGATGGGAACAAACTAACTCAACTCAGCCAGCCAGTGAATCCACTACAAAAGATATCTTTCCAGTTCCTGTTGTCTCCTAGAACAAATTCTCAGCCTTCTCCAGAAACCATAGCAAATAAACCAGTACTCTACCAAAAGTGGTGAGCAATTAATAATTCAGTTAATATTTTAATTAGCTGCCTTTCTTGTTTCCTGTCTCAGGGTAGTGAACAATAGAAAAATATCCATTCAGTTTAAATTTGGCAGCTATTGAATTTCACCAGCACACCTCACAAATGCAGCCATAATGAGTAAAATTTAAATATTCACCAACTCACTTGACAAATTTGGAAACTTCTATTTCTAAGGCTATTATGCTGCACCCAGGAAGTGACACTAAAGCTGTTTAATAGGCTACTCAGACATGTTCCCACAGTCCTACATTCACTGTTTACTCTTTTCAGCATAACATTTAGTGTGAGGTTTTTTATGTGGTAGAATTCACCTTGGACCATTCTAATGTGGGTATGTTATGGAAATTCTCTGAAAGCTTGTCTCTATGCAGCAACCTGTACAAGACATTCAAACTTGAGTATATCTTTATGGGAGGCGATGTCCCTCTTTCCTTATCAAGTTATGGGGGGCTGTGATTAATTGGGCCTACAACTTTACCCTAGTTTTTAACTCAACTGTAAAAAATGTGTGTAAGTTCATAATGTCATCACAATAACCTATAACAACAAATGTTGATGGGAAAAGGTAGGAAAGGGAGACAGACTGAGTTAGTCCAAACAAAAAGGCCTAATACAATTCAAGCACTGTGTTAAAATGATGCATGGTAAACAAGAAGAGTGTGGAAACTTCTTTTGGCTAGTAGGTCTAATTGGTGGACAGAATAACAAGGGGATGCTTTATTCCATGCATCACTCCCTTTTTGAGTCCTTAAAGAAAGAGACATGGGGATGAGAAATTGGCTACTGGAGCAAGTGTCACCGTAATAATGCCTGTGATCCATGTTAAAAGCGACAGAGCCCTGTGGCACCTTATAGACTAACAGATGTATTGGAGCACGAGCTTTCATGGGTGAATACCCACTTCATTGGATGCATGATACCCCTCTGATACTTGTGATCCATGTTGTCTGCCGGAGTCGTGGACCTTCTTCATCCTAAACCTTACCAGACTGGGCCTGAGAGAGGGGTACCCAGATGACTTCTCCAGCATCTCTGGCAAAGGCCAAACATCACCTGGGATGGGAGACTCCTCTGGCCATTCCTTGCCCCACCTTATTTCTTTTCTTTGCTATGTCTATCCTTTTGTCTTCTGTTTAATACAAGTCTGGCTTAGGCACCCAAGACTGTATATTTTGCAGCACTGCTGTGAGCCCGTGATCAGAAAACGGCAGCTAAATGCAATATGCTAAACAGCCTGATGCTGATACAAATTTTGCCAGGTCTTGGAGTTGCTGGTAAGATCGTGTGCCGTGCCTGTTTTTCAGCAATGAAATTGAAAGTGAAAGTCGTCATCAAAGACAAAAGCTGCATTTTCTGTCTTTGCTGTTCTTTTTGTTCCCCTTTTGTGTGTGTTTGTCTTGTTTTGTCTTCTAGGAAACAGAATTGGACTTTAACAGCAGCAGCAATAACAGCTCCAGCCCATTTCAACTAACTTCTTCTTTTTCCCAAAAGGACAGTTATAGTTATCATCATCTTTGATGCCATCTAAGAGACTGGCCGGGCGGGAGAGGTGTCTTTCCTTCTAGAAACTCTCCAGCTAGACGGAAAGGGAACAAGGGATGTTGTTAAAATGAAAGCCTGACTTTACGTTTCAGACGCTTAACTGTTTTCCATTATTTCCTGTATCTTTAATAAAATGTTACAAAGGATTGTTAATGTGTGGGACTGAGCAGGCAGGGGTCTCTTTTTACCAAACCTTGTTTAAAACTGTTCAGGGTTAGACAGTGAGTGGGTTGTGTTAACACCTTTGGCCTATATATTCCATCTAACATAATGCAACGGTGGTTGAAGTGAGATGTACAGAATAGTGGGAGAAGAGCTGAAGCAGTTAGAGCCCTTAAAATACTCTTGCCAGCTTACTGGTTTATTTTCCCATGTTTTAACTAGTGCCATATCTTGGAGGATGATTCTGACTTAAGCAAAATGGCTTTGGTGACTTATGTATTGCAAAGAGATGTCTAAAGTTTTGTACAAATCAGTGTGGTGTTTTGTGCTTGCTCTAGGAGAGAGACCCTTCTTCTGTCCCAGTAATGGCTGTGAGAAGACTTTTAGTACTCAGTATAGTCTCAAGAGTCACATGAAAGGTCATGAGAAAGGACACTTATATAATGCACTTCCCAATAACAATGTATCTGAGGTCAGTAGCTTTCTCTTTTTTTCTTTAGAGCGTTTCTGGTAGATTGAAACAAAATCATATTTTGGGGAGAAGTTCCTGAGGTAATAAAGTGTGTGCAACATTGTGCTAAGCGTATTTGGTGCACTGCTTCCACTGGAAATCTGTGGGATTTTGGAGCTTAACTTCTTCAGGCACCTCTGAAATTCCCAGCCTTAAACTTCAGAATAGATTGTGCCTTATCAAGGAACAAAATCAGGGTGGATTGATTTAAATCAGAGCTGTTTGTCACTGATTTTTAGTTATGATTAAAATCAGCAAGCAGGAAACCTTGATTTAAATAATATTTTTAATTGTGTTTTTGCATCTGTACTTTTTAGTTATTTTCCTAAATAAAGGTTAATTTTCATTGGTTGGTAAGCATTAAAACATGTTGATTTGCAGCTAAATACAGCCTTTACACTAAATTGAGACTGCTTTTTGCAAACTAGAATGTGGTGTATGTGTACACATTTGCTTATATAATTATATATAGCTTAACTTACATTTATTCAAATTCTTACATTTTTATTTTTTAATTTAGGAAATGGTGGCTTATGCATTTCTTATTTACTAGATTAATTTTTACTTGTGATTTGTGTCAAGCTTTAATTGGATAGAAATTCAATTAAAAATGAAAAAAAAGCAGCATTTTAATTTTTTTATTTAATAAAACTAACTTAAATGCACTTGAAACATAAACAAAATGTATAAAAAAGTTTACCAAATCTTTTTTGCATTTAAAATGAACTGATTTACTAACCAAAGGAAATATTATCTGTAGTTGGTGACAAGAAACAATCAGTTTAATTCACTATGTCCTTCAAGAGTTTAGAATGAGTAGACCTCATTGTCTCACCTAGTTTTTAGTCATAGATTGGAAGAGGAAAACAAGGTTTCCTGCTTTTTCAGCTCTTAATTGGTTTCTTAACTTTGAATGAACTAGTCATGGAACTGATAGTTGAATACACTGAGGTGAAGAAAACATTCTCTCTCTGTACCAGCAGAAGAGGCTACTGCTCTCAAAAGCTGGTTTAACACTTCAGCAAACTCTGTTTCCAGGTGCTTAGCCAGTGACTTTCACTAGTTTAGTGGCTTGGACTTTCTTTAAAACTTGGCCGGAAATATGTACTAAATATTATTTATTGAATTCAATTTAAATAATTTAAATAGATTATAATAAGTTTTGGCTTTGAGATAAGTTGTCAATTTCAGATTTAATTTTAAATAGATTTTTTTTAATATTTAATTTAATTTAAAAAATTAAAAATCGATCCTTTTTTTTAAAATCATTGATTTTATCTACCCTGAACAGAGTAGCCTGACAAGCTGTGTAGATGCCTGTACCTCTAAAGAAAGTGATCTAAAATACTGTGGAATGTCCAATATTGCTGATACTGATTTAAATACATAACTGCAGTTGTATTTCTCTTCAGGATACAGACCACTCACTTTGTCTGAGCGACTTAAACCTCATATCCACAGATTCGGAACTGCGGGAAAACTCTAATACAGTAAGTAACCATGCCTCTCCCAGAGGAACACAGGGTTTAAGTATTAAAAATAGGTTGGTTTTGTTTCACTTGCTCTGTCCTTTGGCATTATCTGCTCTCTGGGCATGGCCCCTCTCTAGTGAGGGGGCATTGCAACGACTTGCTCTAGGAACGATACCAGTGCAGTTCAGTGGATTTTTTTCGCAGAATGCATTACATCATGTGCTGACAAATGCATGCACTTCCTACATAGCCCTTCTGATTCCTTTCCTACTGTTGGATTTCGCCGTCTGTCATTATGAAATATTGCTGCAATCCGATTGGGTGAATTGGGCATGTACAGTGCATCTGATTCTGACTACCGAGGCAGATGCCGGTAATTGTAATACTACATATGATTTTAATTTTTTCTTCACAATATTGTTTCTGTTAAGCAGGGACACTTCCTTTAAAAGCATGTCCTTTTGGCACTTGCAGCTAGTTAAAAGAGCCTTATGTTGGAGTCAGAATTAGCACCATTTGCTTGTACTGCTGTAGTCTCTACCATTTGGCTTTTCCCTTCCCAGACATTTCTGTAACTTGCATTTTGCATCTATTGGTGGAAAGGCTATAACTGGCTGTGATGCAATCACTTAATTAAGTTGCCTCCAGGTGTTGCTGAAAGAGATTGCATCCTTTTGCAAGTTCATCTGGGAAGAGACTTGTAGGTACTTGTAGGAGTCTGTACAGGAAGTAATTCCACCTTGCTGGCATCTCAGGCACAGACTTTTGGTTGGTTGTTGTAAATGTCTCTGTAACCTGAAAACAGACCTGCTAATTCAGCAGAGTGAGAGAGAAGGATTTTTCTCCAGAACTAGCAGTGTTCCTTTAAGATCTAACCTTTATGTTAAAACTGTTCTCATCTAGTGGGAATGTGGTCATAACTAAATCTTGCATAGAGAAGAATTAGACATTATTGAGAGGCTGGTATCTTTTAGTGGCGCTAGCTCATGGAACCATTTAACAAATCCTATTCTAAGAACCAGTTCTGACATTACAGGTAACACTGGTGCACAGACTAGGAGGTAAACTAAGCAGAGCCATGTTGGCTTGTGCGTAAGAAAAAGTTTCCCAAATGATAGGGGTAAAACTGATATAAACAATTCTAATGTGTCAGATTCTACCCAAGTATCACAAACAATGGATTAAAATGAAATACAGCTACAGAAGAATGGTTGTGTCCTTGTAAGGGGTTTGTCAAGTTCAGGGTTATACTTAAGTTCTCTATAAAGGCTTGTTCATTTGATTGGTGAATTTGCATCATAGCTAGTGCTAGCTAACTTGCATCTTTCATGCTGTGTGCTAGTTGCATAAAGTACAAAGTACCCTGCCCTTTCTGAGGGTGGCCCATTAAAATAACTGAGCAAATGATTGCAACATACATATGCTAGATGACTGGCATTTATGCAAATAGTTTATTAAGATTGGGGAGCTGTTATCATCGAATACTTTTTTTTCTCTCCTTTTTCTCCTCCTCAGACACATGGACGAGATCTTAGCACAATCTCACCAGCAAGCATTTTTGAATCCATGTTCCAGAGCCCAGATCATACAGCAAATCAGGAAGATTCTCAACAGACAGGTACACATTGTATCTGTGCTCTTTGAGACACCTTCCTGCCTATCCGTGCAGACAGCTAATTCCATTTATGCATCTCAGACTGAGAATTATTGCCTAGTGGATAATATAAAGCCTTAGTAGAAACCGGACAGGTGTCTCTTTGAAAAGGCTGGTGGGGAGTATCCCCAGTTTAATTTATTTTGATTTTTAAAGTAAATAGTATTCATAGTCTGTGGAGTGTTGGGACAGTGTCACTAGAACTGAGATCATATGTGCAGCAGCGTATGTTGTCCTATGGCACTGAAAATGGTGCTGCAGAGCTTATGTTCCTTAAACTCCTCTGTACTAGGTTTTCTCTTGGAGCAGGTATTTATGGCTGAATGAATGAAACCATCTGTGGAAGGGGATTTATAATAGAAATACTTTCAGCTTCTGAGAGCTAATGACTCTAACAAGAGTACAGGGTTATTGGCTTTCTAAATTTAGATATAGAAAGGTCCCTGGCTTGGCTCCCTAAAATGTCCCTATTTAATTGGCTTGTGTTAATGAGTTTTGTACAGGGCTTTGACTGTGAAAAGCATTGCTATTGGCATTCTATTAGCTAGAGGGGAAGTCAGCCTTAGTTTCCCAGGGTTCAGTGAATAGCAGTTTTTCTGGACCATGTGAGACTTGGTGTATTCATATTTCTTCTTTACTTTGTTTCCTTTGGCAGCTGCCTTGATTGAAAGTTTTAACGGTGATGCAGACTCAGTAACTACTGTTCAGCCTTCTGTAGGAGATTCAGCATCTTTATCTCTCCCACTTGTACTGCAGCTTGGCATCTCCGAGCCTTCTCACCCGGCACTACAAACCTGCACACGCCCTCCAGCTGCCGCTTCCATAGGAACCAGTTCACAGCAAGCTGCGTTTGGAAATCCTGCGACTATTTTACAGACCCCAGAAGTGCCTGTTCCTCACAGCACACAGTTTGCAGCCAGTCACCAAGACTTTGTACCTCACACTCCAATACCACCACAGCCCATGGTACAAGGACTTTCAGTGGTTGCTGGAGCCTCTGCTCCAGCAACATCGAGTGCCACTGAGCCTCTGCCGGGCGTGGTTCAGTCTGTGTCTGTGGGTGCGAACTCTGTTCTGACAAGTAATCCAACTATAACAATTACTCCATCTCAGAGCACTGCTATTCTGCAGTCCAGCATAGTTATGGGAGAACAGAACTTACAATGGATTTTAAATGGTGCCAATGGATCTCCCCAAAATCAAGAACAAATGGTTAGTATTTACCATAACATTGCTGAACGACTGTTCAAAACATTCACGTTTCTCACATAGTGTAGGGGCTGTTTTTTAATAGAAAAATGTCTAACTTTAGTATATTGGAGAGGTACAGGATTCAATCCCATCCCATCCCAGGTGTGTCTGTTTCAGTTTTGGGTAGTGGTGATGTGAATGGCTCGGTACAGATCACAGATTGACAATTCCTGCCCTGAAGAACTTAAAAGGCGGTTACAAAGGAGAATATGTCTGGAAAACCCAGAGATGAGGAAGGGTTTAGTGGTTGTTTTCTTCTTATTGTCTGACAAACTCCTTTGTATAGGCCTCACAGAGGACGTGGACTTGCTTCACCTGTGGCATTGCAGTGTGAGGCCTGAGAGTAACTTCTATTTAATTTTTATATCCATCTTTGTGACAAAACAGAAGTACAAAAACTCTATAGTGTTTTCAGCATTGAGGCATTTCATAGTCTGTACATTTCTGTAGCTCAATCCTATTGCCTCATAAATCGGAGGAGCCTTGTATATAAGGATAATGAAAAATCTTCTGCAAAACAAGGATGTGTCTGATAAGTGAATCTGGGTTTGTGACCTCAAGAATAGTTTGTGGTGTTCTTTTAAATAATGAGCCAGTGTGGTCTCTAAAGCTTCCTCTGTTGCGAATGCCAACAAAGAAAGAGCCATTGATATGAACATTCTGGAAAAGATGGATTATTGGTTAAGTATTAATTAATTTTGTTGGAAGTGTGTGCTGGCAAATCCACCGTACCTCAGTTCAGCATCTCAGGACTACCTATGTCATTGTCCCAGTTTTGTGATACCCAGAACATGGAAGTCCCCATATCAAACCAAACTACTTAATTTGTAATCCAGTTTTCCAGTCATTTCTCTGGGATGCATGTTGCTCTTGCTCACAGCTGTTTGGAGTTTGCTGTTGCTTAGTGGAGATCTGATTTTTAACTGCATCAAATGTGTTTTTATTTATTTAAAGCCACAAGTTCCAAAAGTGGAGAAAGTCTTTTTTACCACCACAGTACCAATGGCTGGCAACACAGGTATGTGCATTTGAAGTGCAACTTCTTACCCTTTTATAGTCCCGGTGACATTCCCTTGGTAATAGGTGACATCTCCCTGAATAGTACTTGTTGGGGTGTTTTAATTCCTAGTTAAAAAATCCAAGAAAACTTTCAGCTTTTTACACTCTTAAAGGGTACTGGTTTAAGCCTAGTCCACTTTAGACTCATGTTTGACCTTATTGGGGGTTCTTGCATTATAACATTTTTTTCCTTCTTAAAGATAATAGCAAATATACTGGGGAGAAATTTGGAAATATATTGTCTTGATTAGTTATCTCTTGTATTAAAAATCATATGGTATTCTAATGTTATGTGTCTATGAGATGAAAAAGTCAAAGTAACTCCTTTAAGTTAGATAATTAATGTATTCGCTGAGATTTGAGAGCGCTTCCAACCTTAAATCCTTACATGAGGGGAGAGGGAGTGGCTGATAATTTACATTGTTTAATCCATCCAGCATCAACTGTTTGTTGGCTGACCACCTCTCTGAGCTGCATCTAATAAAGTATACAGTCACATATATTTTGTTTTTATCTAGCATCTTTCATACAGCGTATCAGATGCTTCACAAAGTCAGTCGTAGGCTAAAGAGTCTTGAAGATGAGATTTAAAAAGTGGAAAGGAGACTGTGTTAAATGAGCAGAGGAGCACAAGTGAAAGTACCCTCCTTGCAGTCACTAGTCAGGAAAGCAGAGCAAAGAGAATGAACAGGAAGATAGCTGACTTTGAGAAAGGGAGGCTGGTCTGAGGCCCTTGGGATTGTCTCTGCTTTAAAGGGACAGAGGCATTTAAACAGAAAAGGGTTTTAATTTTTAAACACCACTCTGCTTAAACCCCTTAAAGCTGGTTTAAAACACGAAGTTGGCACTCGGGTAGCTGGTGCTGAGTGCTGTATAAAAATCTAGATATTGACATTGGGACTCCTAAAACTAGTGTCACAGAACAGGTAACCTTTCCACTGAACGGGTTCTCCTGGCTATTGGCTGGGAAACACCGACGTTCTTGTGAAATGCCACACAGGAACTGAGCAAGATAAGAAACGCTCGCTGTGGAATGGCCCCACTTCGTCCTGTGACTATGGGTCAAGTCCTGTATTTGAAGAAGAGGAGTTAATGACTGAAACCTAGGCAGACTGAATGTTGCTCCTCTACTTAGTAGTAACTAGCTGCAAAGAGCTTGGTGTGTTCATGTGATCAGTGCTGGTCTAATGCATCTTGACACAGTTCTGACTATCTGTTACCTGCATTGCCTCTTACGGGGCTGAGCAGATTTATAGTTCCGTGCTTTAGCTCATAGGTTAATGGCGAGCTGAGCTTCCACAGGTCTCCTAGCTTTTAGTTGGGATCATTCGAAATGCTGTTTCCCTTTTTCTTGATCTCATAGTTGTTCTTGTTTATGGCATGCATGTCACTTGAGACAGACAAAAATGAAAGTCTCTTGCTATGAGGAGCTTACATCTGAATTAAACCTGAAAGATTACTTGTGTCTCACTACACTGAGATTATGCAGTTCTCTCACTTCTGAGCCTATTTGTGTCTCTTTCACCTTCAGGAAACTCTGTTCAGCAGATTGGTCTCAGCGTTCCTGTTATCATTATAAAGCAAGAGGAGGCCTGCCAGTGTCAGTGTGCCTGCAGAGACTCTGCCAAGGAGAAAGCAACTAGTAAGAAGGGATGTTCCTCGCCTGACCCGAAAACTTTGGAGCAGCCAACTCTTCAGCTGCAGCCTCAGACTTTTCCTTCCTCCTCCTCCTCCTCTTCTTCCTGTGAGCCCACCAGTCAGATAGCTAACCCTTCAGACTCACAGACTGAAACATTAAGTGCCATAGATGTATCCGACTTCCTGTCCCTCCAAAGCCCTGAAACGCCATCCAATCTGATTCCAATTGAAGCACTACTACAGGGGGAGGAAGAAATTGGTTTGAATAGCAGTTTCTCCAAGTAAAGATGCTCCAGATTCTTCTCCCTTGCACCTGGAGGCTAAAATCCTCCTCCTTAGAAGCAGACACTGAAGGCTCAAGAGTTTTTTCTTGTTTTGAAGTTTTGTGGCCTACTTCTGCTTCTTGGATGTCATTTTAGTCACGTCCCAGGAACATCCGTCTTTGGGAGCTGAATCTTTAAAGAAAAAAAAAGGATGGGGAAAAAAAAGCTAAGTTATATATGAACTGTTTTGGCTGCACTGTCTGTCACTTTTGCTTGTTGTCATATGTGAACATGGAAGTTAAAGTTACTCGTCTGCATAAAGATTATAAAAAGAAAGGGGGTTTTAGTTTCAGTCAATCTCCTGTTGCACATCACTTTTATGTTTGGGGTTCTTGGTACTGGCAGCGAGTGAGTCTTTTGTTACAACTTCTTGGGGTGTAATCTCCTCCTGTCTCCCTCTGTGTCTGATACTGACCATGCACTATAGTAGAGGCCCAGAGAGTGACGTTTCTCTAGCAGAAGATAGTATTATTGTAGTGGGAGTTGTCTGATCTGGAGCTTTTCTGGAATGATACTTCAAGATGCTTTTGTTATTCATGGAGTACTTGTCCGATCACCCCGGTAGTGGGAGGAGTTGGCTGTTTGTATTATGCTAACACTAACAGCAAAGCCAGCTGAAGCCATTGGGGAGTTCCTAAAGAAGAGCATGAGGTACTTGTGCTCCTGCTGTGTTCGGTCATTTGATTTAAATCAGGGCAGAGAGTACATTTCAGGCCCGTTGCTTCCTCATTTAGAAATGTGGTCCGAGCCTCTGCCTGTGTAGAAGCTGCTCTGTTTGCTGCCTCTTGCAGAATGCAGTGGGTTTCACATGTGGTGATATTGGTACCTGTTTGTTGTTTTGACCAATCTGATCAACATCTGACTTTCTGTAGAAACATGAGTCAGGTTTTAAAAATCCACATCTAATTCATCAGGAGTACAACAGCTTTGGAGGTAAATCTCTTCTTTTGTTGACAATGATTCCTTGTCAGCATATAGTAAACTAGAATTCAGTGAGCATGTACTGTAACAGTCCAGAAATGCTTCCTGTTTTCTGTTAAACTCTCTAATCCCTGCCTGAATTGGCCTCCAACCTGCTGTAGTGTCAGCTCTCTGTGCGTGGGGCTATTTCTTGACTAAAATGCATTACACAACTTAGTTTTTCATATCAAGCTGAAACGCTATATTCTAACTGACTCAGGGTAAAAAAAAAAACAACACAAACTCCCCTTCCACCAAAAAGCCTGTAATGTTGCAATAAATGCAGTTTCATTTTAAATGGTTTATTTATGCTGCATTATTTTAAAAGATGTAATTTTATAGTATTTTATCCATCTGTCTGGCTTTGGCTGTGAGTCTTTTTGTGTTGGAGGAAAGAATATGAAATAGTCTTTATTCAGTTTACGGTGTTAGGTATAGTGATATGACCATAAGCCAAATAATACGAGTAACTGTGTTCATTAGATTTAAGGATACAAACTCCTGGAAGGTGGAGGCCCTTCCCTTCTCTCCCTTCGGTTTTCTTCTTGTTTACCCACATCTTATCAAAGCTGTGCTCAGCATCTGTTCTTGGGGAGGATCCTGATAGAGCAGCCAAACTTTCCTTCTTAATGTACTACATTGGAGTGTCGGCTTCTAAAACCCTCCGGAGAGCTGTGCGGCTTTACCAACATCTGCCATCTTCTTAGGCTGGGACAATGACTTCATCTATTGTTCTGTCCAATTGCAAACTCACTGCCTAGGTGCAGACAGAATTGATGTAAGGGCGCAGGCTTGCAGGCAGTCTGGAGATCTCCCCCGTTATGCAGTGTGGGAAGATGGAGGATGGGGTGAGGATGAAGGCGTAGGG
Source organism: Chelonoidis abingdonii (assembly GCF_003597395.2). NCBI lineage: Eukaryota > Metazoa > Chordata > Testudines > Testudinidae > Chelonoidis > Chelonoidis abingdonii. Next base: position 1,013,709 of record NC_133793.1, read on the forward strand.
GCAGTGAAATGGGTGACTTGTGACTGTGAAGAGCAGTGACAGTACTAGCGAGTACACTCTGTGTCCTGGCTAGCCTAATGACACGGGCTTATGGGACAGCAATAGGACTGGAAACTGCTTTTCCTTTCCAGCAAGTGCTGGCTCCTAGTGCAGTTGTGTGGGACGTACCGTGGGACCGGGCTGTGTATGGGTTCCTCCTACTGTTGCTGTAGCACTCAGATTTGCATCTGTAAAATACGAACTGGCAAAGCACTGCAGTGTTTTCTTCTCTCTGTGACATCACCCCACCCTGCTGGGCAGTACTGCAAAGGGATTGACCTGGGCTGGCATCTCACAGCCTTCGCTCGAGACACAGGCAGGCCGGCAGCAGTGAGGGGGGCTGTTGAACACACATGAAATAGGCTTGAATCTGTTTAGCTGAGAATCTTTGCAAGAACTTTTGACAACTGTCCAGTTTCAAATCCTGCTTTGAAGTTGCATGGAAGTGGGAGGTGTGGGGTCAGGGCAGCAATCTGGCAGCAGTGGAGCACTTGCACCTTTGTCTCTGGCTCTGCTTAGGTATTTGGCTTTTTAAAAAGGATTTGAGAGAGAGTGAGTGTGTCAGTGAGAGAGAGAGAAAGTAAAAGTGTAAAATCCCAGGTCCTGCTGGGGTCATGAGAGTTTTGCCATTGAGTGCAGAAGGACCAGGATTTGGCCCTAAATCTGAAGCCTTGGGCACCTGACGGACCTGGTAGCCCTTCCTTCAGGGACACTGAGTGTGCAGTAACTCGCTTGTGTGAATATGTGCATCCGACCTGGTGTGGTTCGGGAATGGTCTATAATATTCTCAGTTTAGGTGAGTCTGAGAGAGGCTCCTAAGGACAGCAGAATAGTTGGGTTTCATCAGTACCTTGCCTGTCCCAGCACAAAGACACCTGTCCCTTAGGCAGTTGCTTTGTTGATGTTTGCTTTTTTTACTTCTGCTCTATTTGTTTGAATGTTAAATTATGCTGCATGTGTCTAAGCACTCCCAGCGCCCTGCTGTGCCCCGTACTGCCTGAGACGCTGCCCAGTCAAAAGCCCAGCTGAGGGGATCACCTGCAGACTGGTGGAGGAGCCTGCGAGTGCCTGGCAGGAAAGTGCAGTCTTTGCAGTTACAGCTGACCCATCAGAGCCCCTGACCCCAGCTGGAGGCTTTTCCCTGGCTCAATAAATTCACAGCAGTATGACAAAAGGAAGGGAAAGTTTCTACCTTTTGAGACCTGCAAATGCCAGGTCTGACATCAGACTCCCAGAATGTGCTGTCAAGCCCCTGAGATTGTTGTGAATGCCCTGTACAATCTATACAATTTGTGAATTTTCCATATCAGTCTTCACAGCAGAACTGCACTGCTCCATATAGCTCTGTGTTTAAGCATTTGCTGTTTGATGGCTAATGGAGATTTACTTGGTTCTTATGGCTTCTAGATGGACACACAACTTAAGTACAGAACTGATCTAAATACCAACTTTGGTAGTTCTGAAAGCCAAGTAAGTAACCCCAGTGATCTGACAGAACATGCAGCAGGTAGGAGAACTCACTCTGCATGCTTGTAGGTGGTAGAGGCTCCTAGGGACAGAAAGTCAGCATTTGTTCAGGGCTGGTACTGAATTACATAGAACAGTGTAGAAATTGGGGACTTCTGTAATGCTGACTGTGTCCAGAAAGACTAGTTTTCAGAACCTCGTACCAGTATCTAAAATGCACTTTATGTTATTTTATCTTTAACCCAATTGCTGCAATTTCTTTTGTATATACTTTCAGAAAGTTTATTTTTGCTCTGATTAAAAGTTAACAGGGGTGTGCGAAGATGAGCACTTATCCTGGTGCAATACTTATCGCTAAAGATCATTGTCCCATGTGTTTGGTCTATGTCTGTCTAACTGAAATTGTGTAGTAACTAGCTCTATGACCTATCACCCTACCGTGTCTATACACACACAAACTTGTGCATCCTTAGCAAATGTCCAATCTATGCAAAACTTCCACTGAGTGCACAGTGCTTTAGCAGGCCTGTCCTCTCAAGCTTTCTGATAAGCTGCTTGTCACTTCTGTTAGAAGTAATAGGTTGTTTTTATTTGTTGTGTTCATCTGTATGTCCCCCCTCAATCTTATTTCAGAATGAACATGAACAGATGTGACAAACTGTTCCAAGACAGGCATTTTGCACCTTTTAGAGTTTGTCTTCATAATCATTTTCGATGTCATGTTATCTGCCTTACTTTGCTGAGAATAACTCTCCAGCAGAATCATCAAATGTTGTTTTTGCAACTGCAGCAACATTGTTAACCTGTTTACAATACTCTTCCTGTACCAGTTAGAAGTAAGCATTGGCAAATGAACTCATGGCTGGCCTAAGGGTCTGGAACTGCTTGCGGGCGGGGGCCACTGTTAGTTCATTAAGGTGTAATTGGCCTCGGAGCTCATAGGAGATGGAAAAACTAGTCTCTTATGGACAATATTATGCAAGTGGCAACTGAAATGAGAGGCAGCACAGCCCATTGTATAGGGCAGTGGACTGGGAGCCAGGTAATCTAGTCCTGACTCTGCCACTGACTGACTGTGTGACTATGGGCAAGTCACTTAACCTCTCTATGCCTCAGTTCCCTCATCCATAAAATGAGGAGAGTGATGCTCGTTCATCTTTGTAAATGCTCTGAGGTGTATGAATGAAAAGAGCGAAGTGCGGAGTATTTACCAATATGAGCTAGCTGGGCAGAGCAGTTAATAGAGTCAATTGGACTTTGAGTCAAAAATAACCATCCCTTGAACACACCACATTTCTGATTGCATTGTTTTTAATTGTCTTTTTCCTCAATATATTTTGGAAACAATGTCGAGTTTTTATAAATGTTACTGTAGTCGATACCCATGGACAGGGCTGAACTTTTAACTTTTTTGCATCTTGTCTTGATATAAATCATATGTCCTAGAAGTTGGGTTCCGTGTCTGCACTGAGAAATGCAAACTACATAGTCTAAATGTGCGTGTTCTTGGAACTAGTTTAGAAATCCCATGCCATGCTTTTGATGGTGTGCAAGCTGGCCAAAATTTGGTTTATTATGCAGTGTACACTTTCTCAACTAAATGCAGTTTCTACTTTTTCTTACAATAAATTTTTTCATATGATCTTTTTCAGCAAAATCCAGGGTGTGTTTGCAGTATTGTAGCTACAGTAGCTGGCATTCAGAGGTTTCCTTGCTCTGTAGCTTTGTGTCCTTCCACCTGCTTATAAAGTGAAGCTATTCACTTGACCCTTATTTTGAAGAGAAAATAATAGCTGACATTTTGCTTTATTTACACAGACTAGCATCAGTTAGGAGGGCAGGTAGCTGCTGGCTAGCTGGTGAGCATTTGCTTCAGCTTTGATCGCTGCTTAATCTTCAGATCAGCAAATCTAGGAAGAGTTTAGGATGTTTATTCACTGCTTGTGTTTTACACATACTGGGAGCCGGACAATGGTCTTGGAGATGATTTTAAAAAACAAACACATCAATTTCTCAAGTGTGTGTGTATGGTATTAAAGGAATGTATTTAACTATGAAACGTGGGAACAAATGTACTTGCATTGAGCAACATGAAGATGTTAGTTACAGGTACAGTACTTCCAAAGGAAGAGCATCTCCAAAAACGAGGAAACATGAATTTGTATTTTTGAAGAATGTAAAATGTGAAATAAGGGTGTTTGCTAACTGCTCATTTTGTATAACGTGAACATTGTCCTTGGACACCTCTGCTAGGACGTGGGGAATTAACGTTCTTCGGAATTGAAAGCAATATTACTACTAATGGAACCCTAATTAAATGCTTATTTAAACATTGTGGTACTGGAGTCACTCTCCACGGGATTGGTCAGTCTCTTTGGAGTGTGGGTCTGAGCCCTCTGCTCTCCCTTCCGTCAGAACAGGGCACTGAGACTTTGAGAGAGAGAGAGAATCGTTTCCCTGTGCAATTGGATTTCTCCGCAGCCCCCCCTGCCCCCATACTAAAGCTTTTGGATCCACGACCTTCATGTCCATAACGGTACTTTCCGGCATGTGGAATGGTTTTGAGGCATGCGAAGGAGTAAGACCGGCTGTTGTAAATACTTGTGCTGTATACCACTTCCCCCCCAAATAATCATAAGGGCCAGTGTTCGTCCAAAGACCCCAGAGTACCTCACAGACACTTCATTCACCCCTGAAATGCAGCAGTTGTTCAGCAGTGCACACTCCCACCTTCCAGGAATTGAGGAATGAATATCTTCATGCATTTGAAACTGTAGAAGGAATGAGGAAGGTAAAATAGAATTGTTCGGTAGGGCACTCATTTTAGTATGACTGGTTAAAGGTGCTTACCTAAGTGGCAATAAAAGAAGAACAAGAGGCAAGTGATAAGGAGAATGGATTGGCCTGTACACAACCAGCCATGGCGCACAGAATTTTAAACAAATTGAGCGTGGAAAATGAAATTGCCTTTCTTAGAATTTCAGGTACATAAGAGGATCTAGACCGGGGGTGTGCAAACTTTTTGGTCTGAGGGCCACATCTGGGAATAGAAATAGTGTGGTAGGCCATGAATGCTCACAACATTGGTGGTGGGAGGGGGTGAGGGCTCGGGTGGGGCCAGAAATGAGGAGTTCAGGGTATGGGAGGGGACTCTGGGTTGTGGTGGGAGAGTGAGGGCTCTGGCTGGGGATGCAGGCTCTGGGGTGGGGCTGGGGATGAGGAGTTTGGGGTAGAGGGTGCTCTGGGCTGGGACAGAGGGGGATCAGGGCTGGGGCAGGGGGTTGGTGTGCAGGAGGGTGTTCTGGGCTGGGATCAAGGGGTTTGGAGCATGGGAGGGGGATCAGGGCTGGGTCATGGGGAAAGGCTTAGGTGCAGGCTCTGGGCAGCACATACCTCAAGCAACTCCCAGAAGCAGTGGCATATCCCTTCTCTGGCTCCTACATGGAGGTGCAGCCAGGTGGCTCTGCAGGCTGCCCCATCTGCAGGCACTGCCCCTGCAGCTCCCATTGGAGTGCATAGGAGCAGGACCACATGGCTGCATCGAGCAGCCCCCAACCCTGCTCCCTGACTGGAGCGCTGGAGCTTGAGGGCCAACTTAAACCGGCTGGTGAGTCAGATCCAGGTCACAGGCCCTAGTTTGCCCACCCCTGCTCTAGACTATGGGCTATTAGTAAGGATTGAGGAAGAAAGAGTAGGAAAGGCTTCTTTGCCCAGCCTTGGCATTATCTATCTTATGTACTTATTCTGTATGTCCATTTCTGTAGCAGCTGAGCTCCCACCACCCTGGGGAGGTGCTTGTGATTTGACAGGTAGAGAGGCTGGGACTTACTGAAGGCTACCCAGGAAGTCTGTGGTGGTTCATGGACTTCAACCCAGGTCTCCCCAGTCATAGGCTAACCACTGTACCATGCTGCTGCCTAGCCTGCCACCCCTTTGTAACTGTCAGCTAGCAGTGACTGCAGGCAGTGACCCAGGGATAAGGTCCTAAGGGCATTGGATGTTAATTAAAAGCCCCAAATAGGTGAGAGCCTGGCTCACTCATAGTGAGTGGCCTCTCAAATGATCCAGAAGCTGCTGGAAGAGGGCACCTATTTACTTCAGAGGCAGGGGAATCAGAAATGGCTGCGGGCCTCTGAACAAGTTCCTGGTGAGCCAATTTAAGGCCCCCAGGGGTTCCTAAGGCCCCTAATAATTTAGGGCTGAAGTGTTTGGGCAAGTCTCCCACGCAGCAGGGCTGACCACATTCTGCCCTCTGATACTGTCAGTGGTCTAGGATTTGTGCTGTGGGAGCAGGACGGAACTCTGCTCCAGGATTGAGACCCCATTGTGCTTGACACACAAAATGAAGAGAGAATCAGGCTCTTCAGGACAGGGACCAAGTCCAGGATGACGAGAATATCACTGGATACAACAAACAGCTGGGGGAGGACGAGGCCTGGGAGATGATCACACTTTAGGTACAAAGCAGAGGTAGAGCACACCAGCTGCTACACTCAAGGTTTGTCTCACTCGAGCCAGAGCCCCAGCCCTGCCTTTCCAGGAGCATAACTCTCTTGAGGGGCAGTATGAAGCTCCAAGTGGGTCAATTCTTCCAGGACTATTTTAGGGACCTTCTTTCACCCAGTCTCAGACTGAAGTAAATCAAAGCATATTGGTCTTGGCAGCAGCTCCCTCAAACTCCTGAACTGAAATGGCTAGTGTCAAAGCAGGGTAGCTGGGAAGCAGGAACCAGAAGCTGCTGGGCTTCTGCATCTCCTCCATCCCCCAAAGAAGCCTGACTTATGGAGCAGAAAACAGCAGTTGTTTGAGCTGCTGTCAAAGGCATCACTCCTCCATGGTAATATTCCTCCCCCATTCAAAATACAGATAGGACCATACCTAGGAATGAGGGGGAAGGAATTTACAAGCTGGAGTCATCCTCTGCTGAAGGTTATGAAGGACACAGATCAGCAGGACAGAGGGTGAGATGCAGCCTCTGCTCCTGTGTACTGATAGGAGCTGGGCTTGTCAGACTGTTTCTTTTCCTCAGGCATTAACTTAGGACAGGCTGCAGCTTTTTCTGAGCTAGAGCAAACAGTTGTGTCATTTATTTCTAGACAATGAGATTGAGAGTGCAGGTCACAGCAACATGCACTTACACACACCAAACACATGTAAAGAGTTCAGGGAATAGAGGGCAAATATATTTTGTAGGGAACAGCCAAGGAGAGTTGTAGTGGCTTCCTCCATCAATAGCTGTCAGGTGAGCTGCTCATTAAGCATGTCAGGAATGCTTGTTCTCCTCTTGCACAGGCAAGGAGCTGCCCTCTGTTCTGGCAGGTGCCTAGCAAATAAAAAAAACACACGTGCATCAGTCCAATAACTCCCAGGAGCTCTTTAACATAGAATTTAAGGATGCCATAGACCTCACAGCACTAGGCTCAAGATGCTGCCTTCCAGAGCTCATATTTTCTAATGAACTTAGTAATTGAAGAAAAAAAAATGGAGCAACACCCACCCTCCCCCTAGTCTTGCCATTCATGTGGTGAAACAGCCTGGGGAAACCAGGGCACCCTACAGAAGTTGCTCCATCTTGAGCAGACCAGTTGTGTGGTGATAAGGGCTTTTCCTTTGTTGGCCCCCTTTACAGAAACCTTGTCGTGGCCCTGCTGCTGCAAGGAAAGTGGGGAAGATCACAATACTCAACACAGAGAGCAGCCTGAAGACTGGTGATTTCTGCCATCAGCTCATCGCAGCTGGCAATGTTTGCCAGGAGGCGCTGCTGCCGGACCTCAAGAGATCGTAACAGGGTTCTCACACCTTCAACCTACAGAGGAGAGTTGATGAGTCACCACAATACATTCTCCAGGGCCTGAGGAAGAGTAACCAGGGACCCCTCTGGGCTCTCTGTCATCCAGAGCCAGTGAGGGTCTTGCAATCTGCACCAGGCCTGGCAAACAGCATCAGTACCAGTGGGAATCTCCCTGGCAACTGCCTGCGGTGCCCAGAAGTCTTCCTGTAAAATCCACATGACTGAAGAAATTACATTAATTACACTTGGTCTTGAACATGAAAATTGAATCGGTGTTGCAATAAACCCTCTGGAGAGGGCAGCAGCAGCTGAGCCATGTACAGGGCTTGTCCTCACCACTGAGTTAATTCAAGTGTTGCTTCTAACTTGAATTGTCTACACACACACACAACCCCTTAACTCAAGCATGGTGGTGAGCTTGAGCTAGCTCAGTCTCTTTCTTTGAGTCCATGTTAAAATGCTGCTTTATGGCTTTGACAAAGTCTAGAGACAAACAGCACATAGAAATCTGAATTATTCTTACATGTAAACCTAACCTCATCCCTACCACCAGCCTCTATCTCCTCATGCCATAAACCAGACCCATTCATACAGCCATACAAACCAGTGACTCAGTGTCTGGAGGCTGCTCAGCATCCTGTTTCATAGCTTCCTTTGCATCCATAGCCAAGCTAGAGTTGAGAGCAGATTGTTTTAATCTTAGGATCAGGACAGTTAGGTGTGGGAGATGACATCCAATATCACCAAGTTCTTGGAATGGATCAATAACACTGAAGAAAAAAAATCAGTTATAAGGGGTTTTTCTCCCCTGCTCCCAATCACAAATTAAAAACCCAGGGTGGTGCTGGAGCAGGTCCTGTTAACTAGAAAATGAGAACTAATCTCTAGCCTCTCTGAGTCAATTGCTACCACCTGTTTTCCTTGAAACCTCAGCTTGTTCCATTTCAAAACAGGCCACACCTCTAATTATTTCTTGTGCTTAAAGCAAAACTATAGTCTTTGTAAGAGATCTGGTTTTGCTTTCCTTCATTCAGGCTTTGCTAAATTATTTCCTACAGGTCTTTGTTCTTTGCTGTCTGCTGTAGTAAAGTCAAAGGTCTCTATGGTGAGTGCCAGAAGAGAAAGTGGCACCCATCTTGATGTACTCTCCAAAGACAGCAGGCAGCACGGCACCAGTTTGGGACAATAGTTACTCGATAAAGCAAGGAAGGACTTTTGTGACGGGTACCATGAGATTAAATGGAGCTGTCACAGGAGCCTTTGAATCATGATGAATGATTTCTGTACTTGTATAATGACACGAGAGATTTGGAAGTGCACTAAGCAAAGGTGGCTTAATGTTTGGACTTAGCAGGGCAGGGAAAAAAGAGGCTGGAACTACGTATTAGCTTCTCAAGAACTTCAGAAGAAGCAGATCTGAAAGGCATGGTGGCTCGGTGCATTCACCAGAAAAAGGCAGCACTCAGCTGTGCAAATCAAGCACTGTGGAAACCAGAGCCATGGATGGGTGTTAACCAGAGAGTGGGCTGGGGAATGCGGGTCTAGCAGAGTAGACAAGAACTACATTCTGGGGTGTTGTGCCCCACCTCCAACCTGCACTGCCACCCCACGGTGAACCCTTTGGCATGGTAAGGGGATAGTGTATCTCCATGGCTGTCTACTTGCTCTGTTTTCTCTTGTATGAACAGCACAGGGTGCAAAGAACAATTCATTCACCTGCCTCACATACTGTGACAACCTGGAAATGTTCTGTAATAGTTGTATGAATGATATGCTGGGCAGTGACTTACTTGACTAGAGCTTGCAATTGAGTGGATGCAAAGAGGTTAAAAAGGTGCTCTTGGGGCAGAGCAGGAGACATGAGGAGTGTATGTGTCACTAACTGTCTGGATTGGTACAACTGGGTCATTAAAAGACTGGCTGAAACTGACCCATATCAGTGGACGGTCTGGAAAGACAAGGGGAGCCCCCACTCTGCAACCATAGACACATCCATGAGATGCTACGGCAAGCAGAACACATGATCGCGGCATGGGTCTAGAGGAGAACAGGGGGCCAAAAGATGACAAGAGGCTAGGACAAAAACTGGCCTTTGGTGAGACACAGGGCTCTCACCTGGGACTGAAAGACACAGAGGCAAGGTCCAGGGAGAAAGTGGAAATGAATTCCAAAGCCGCTTAGCTGGCTGATTGCACTGTCTTGGCCAGAATGGACTATGTCTTCATCTTTGCTTCTCTCGGCTAACCCAAGGATTTGCCAGTGATGTGTTCCAGTTGACTAATAAACCCTACTCCATTTTGGAAAGGCACCCAGAGTTCACTGCAAATACTTGCTGAAGTGCATTGGTCCCTGAAAAGTGTAAAGTTTCTGACCAGGAGTCTCTCTCAGTTGACTTGCTGGGCAGAGCTCACGGTGTGAAGCAGAAGTGCTGGAGTCCAGGCAGTCAGACTTGAAGGCAGTGAGACCTTGTGGCCTACCCCAAAGAGAGTGAGACCTCCTGGGCGTCTGGCACACTGAAAGGATTCCTCTGAGGGACTGTTGAAAAGCTAGAGGTTGGCACAGATCCTATGGCTTTCTGACGCAGATGCAATAAGTAAATTCCATGAGTTTCTTCTGCGAGAATTTTATTGCCATAAAGCACCAGGGTTGTTCTAAATTCAGTGCCCATCTGTGTTTTACTAGGCCCCACTCCCCTCCCAGAGCCAGGGAGAGAACCCAGGAGTCCTGGCTCCCACCCACCAGCCCCCACTCCCCTCCCAGAGCTGGGAGAGAACCCAGGAGTCCTGGCTCCCAGCCCC
>NC_133793.1:1025067-1055896 GCF_003597395.2 Chelonoidis abingdonii
GGACGGGGCAGGAGGTGACGCGGGGCGGAGCCGGGCCCCCCCCGCGATCTAACGCTGTGGCTGCCCGTCAGGTTGGCAGGAGACCCTCGGTGCCGCCGTGACCGCGCTGCGGGAGGGCGGCCTGGTAGCGGTCCCGACTGACACCGTCTACGGGATCGCGTGTCTGGCCCAGAGTTCTCAGGCGGTTCGAAAAATCTACAGTCTGAAAGGGCGTAATGGGGGCAAACCGCTGGCGATCTGCCTGGGAGATGTGGAGCATATTTACAGGTGAGCATGTGCGGTGGCTGGGACGCGAGCCCTCCGGGGCACTGCAGGGAGTCTGTCAGCCTAAGTGTCACTCAGTCATTTATAAATAGCTTCTGTGAAACCAGCAGAAATAACAGGCACCGTGAAAGTGGCAGTGGGAAGTTGTTTTTAAGCAAGTTTTCTTTTGCAGCCCTTGAGCACTTTCCAGATAGCTACAGTTGCCTTTGTTTTCATGAGTGGTGTATAACAAAAGCAAAAGTGAATTGGATTAATTCGACATCATGGTTCTGCTGAGAGAAATGCAAGCAGCTTCAATCACAAACGTAAATGGAATGCTCAGAATTCAGTTTTAATATCTAACCAAAGGGTAGGCAACCTATGGCATGTGGGCCGAAGGCGGCAGCAAGGTGATTTTCAGTGGCACTCACGCTGCCCAGGTCCTGGCCACTGGTTCGGGGGCTCTGCATTTTCATTTAATATTAAATGAAGCTTCTTAAACATTTTAAAAACCTTATTTATTTTACATACAACAATAGTTTAGTTATATATTATAAACTTGTAGAAAGAGACCTTCTAAAAACATTAAAATTATTACTGGCATGTGAAACTTTAAATTAGAGTGAATAAATGAAGACACGGCACAGCACTTCTGAAAGGTTTCCGACCCCTAGTCTACCATGTTGGTGACTTTGGGAAAAAGATGAGTTTGCAATATAAATTTTAAGTTGTGTCCTCTCTAAACATCTCAAATCTGCGTCCAGCACAAGTTTACAGTAGAGCAGGTACCTTGTGCCGTATATTGAAATGGGGACAGATGTACCTAGAGAGCCCAGGGAAGGGAAATTCCCTCAGAGAAGGGTCTGGGACTGCTAAAATTCTCACTGAGTGGTGCTTTGGTTAGGGAAGGCCAACCTGTTTTTGTTGCATTTTGCTACCTGCCTCAACTGTACAGTAGCAAAAATGTAAAAATTCAGGGGAGGGAGTGGCGGTAGCTGGGAGCGTGGCAGCACTCCCAGTGATGGTTAGTCTCTTGTGACTGTATCTTACAGCAGTTACATCTCAATGTACTTTATAGGTACTGCCATGTCACTGTGCCAGAAGAGCTGCTCCAGGACCTCCTCCCAGGACCTGTGACCCTGGTATTGCAACGCTCAGAAGGACTCAATAAAGACCTGAACCCTTTCACGTCGGTAAGTCTTTGGGACATGACACACATCTCTGCTGTTTGACAGGTGACAATCTTCTCCTTTGTGTGTAGTTCCTTGGCCTTCCCACTGGCCTTTGTTGTGTGTTCATGGCATTCAGCATTGATTGACATCTTCTTGAGGCTAGGTCCTGCCCTGTCAATAACGAACATGAGCCAAGATGGATATATTTGTAGGTGTCCTGTCTGAATGTGATATAGCTCATAGTTTTTGATGTGTTGGGTGCTTACCTCAAGACAGCTTTTGAAGCTGGTAGAAAGTCTAATCCTTCCTTTTTTGTGTTCCAAACTTTATACTGTGGGCCACATCCAGAAATAGAATTCCAGATTCTAGAATCAGATGGCTTGTTTTAACGGATTTAGAATGTACCCATTAAGGTGTTAATAGGAGCTAAGAAGTAATAAAAGTGGAAAAAGTTTCTAGCACTTGACTCTCAATGTCAACATCAATATTTGTAACAGAACATTGGAAGCAGCAGCTGAGGGTGTTGCTGTCCAGCTGAGAAACTCCCTCAGTAGGGCCACAGGCTGTCCATAGTTCAGACCCCCGGCTTAGTTCCCTCCCTGACAATCTGAAGATCAGAAGTTGAACTTCAGTGAGATATCAAGGCAGATGTGCCCCCAGACCGTTTTGAAATGGTATGTGGTCCCCTGTCCCTCTTCCCTACCCCCATCTCAGGGAGGAGACTGGCAGTGGCTTCGCTGTACTCTGTGTGCGCTCAGACCCTTGGGCCAGTGCAGCAGTAAAGAGATCCCCCTCACCCTTCCTTTGAGTGGGAGATGCCAGCTGCACTGACCATAGGGAGGCAGGGACAGCAGGCCCAGCCCGCCACCCTTAGCTGACTCGTGGGCTGTAGAGACCCAGCAGCCACTACCTCCCCTTCCAGCCATGCCTGAGAAAGTGGCATGGCAGCCCAGTGGCCAGGGACCTACCAACCGCACAGGAGGTAACAGGCTGGGGCGCCCTTAGTACTTCCCAATGGATACCTGGCACTGTGGACTGGCAGGAAACTGGAGGCCCTGGTATTTTTCCAAGCCTCCTGCAGGAGGGGGGAAGCTAGAACCCTTATGGGCTTTCCACTGGGGGCCTGTGGGGCTGAATGGTACCAGCTCCCTCTGCACTGTCTGGGTTATGCCCTGCCCTGGCATCAGGGCATGTCCCAGCACAACTGAAAATTTTTAAGTGCCGGGGCAGCAGCTAGATGGAATCATTATGTGGGCCAAATCCAGCCCTCAGGCTGCCAGTCGGACCACACTTCTTTAAGTCAACAGGGCTTCATATACGTAATGCGATATGGGGTTGACCTGTAGCTCTGTGGCTATTGCCTGTAAATGCATCCTCTCTTTGGCTGTTGCATATAAACACAACTCTCTTTTTTCTCTTGTAGTTGGTTGGCGTTCGTATTCCAAATCACGCTTTTATTAGGGAGGTGGCACAGGCTTGCTCAGGACCACTGGCTTTAACCAGTGCTAACATCAGTACTCAGGCGAGCACACTGACCGTCTCGGTAAGGCTGTTTTGTCACTGGGGAGAACTGCTGAGATAGGAGCAGGAAGAAGCTACTAACTTGTTTGTACAGTAAGCCCCAGGGCCTTTCCCACGGTGCTTGTTCCTTATCCTGAACCATGCTATTTCTGCTACAAACCCTCTTCAGGATAGACTACAGATCCCCGCTGCTGGGCTGGGAGTCTCCTTAAAGACTGCGGAAGGGCAGAGTTTAAAACGCAGACTGTTTAAAGGCTTCTTGTGTAAACATGATTATGCAGCAAGTGGTCCTGAACTTGAGAATCCTTAGAGGGCACTTGTAGCTCCTAAAATAGTGAAAGTTTGTGTTCCGATGTCTATGGCATGTTCAGATCAGAAGCTCAGAGAAAAGAATGTCTTCCCTGACACTAGAGTCCTTCAGAGCTTCACTTGTGGTATCTATTTAAAAACTAAAACAAAAACCCCTCAAAAGTTTGGTTGGCTGAACCCAAGTTTCCCTTCTTGCCTCAGGAATTCCAAGACCTTTGGCCTCAGTTATCCTTGGTCATTGATGGAGGTGCAATTGGAGATGTCCAGAGTCCAGAGTGTCGTCTGGGGTCAACTGTGGTCGACTTGTCTGTTTCTGGGAAATATACCATTATTCGGCCTGGCTGGTAAGCACTCTTTGCTGACCATAGCTGCAGCTTTCACTTTAAGTAAAACAAAATGCAATTGCAAGTTAAAACATGAGGCTTGTTTTGCCCATTTCCCTACAGTGGTTAGTGTATAATGTTGTCAAAGTGCAGCATTCTCTAACTCCTGACTAATGTGCCTGCCCAGAGATGCTGAAAATCGACAGATACTAGGTTCAGCAGGATATAACTTGCTAGTTCATAGTATATGTCTCTTTTTCACTGCTGGGTTGAAGATGAACTTGCTCAGCTGGTTCTTCTATTTTCCCTTAACTGCACAATACAAAACTGGGGAAGCGAGTCCTGCAAATGGGAACTCCTTTCTAGTCACCATTCTGCTTGCCTTTATTTCCATAGTGCACTGACACCGACAGTTGAAATCCTGGGGAAGAAATATGGCTTGACATCAGAACCTTCTTGTTCGTGAGATACCAAACTCTGGAAGCTGTGCAGTCGGTAAAAGTGGGCACCATGTGCCCGTCTCTTCAGGAAGCCAGTGTCCAGGGCCTTGTTTAATGAGGACAATGGTTGTATCAGTCCTCATGTCTCACCCTGGGTCTCTTTATCATTTGTGTGTAATGGGTATTTGGTCTGCTGTGCATGGTAAGAAACAAACCAAGTACTTCTGACCTCCTTGTGCAAGTGTAATATCCCTGATTACCATACAAGGGATCATTTGCCTTGCGCAATGGGGTTTACTAGGATTTGAAATAAACAAATGTCTGTTTGCAATATCTTGGCAAACTGCTGCTCTGGCATGGGACAGAGGATAGTGTTTTACTGAAATACCTGTGTACAGCACTTGAGTTTGATTCAGATTTAAAGGCGACGGCTTGCTGCTTTGACTTAAAAACACACCACAGTGTGTGGTGGTTAGTTTTTCTTCTGTTTTACTTAGAAATATCAGGAATGCACAGTCTCCTCTTGCTTTGTTTTGCAGGAGTGAGCTTTGTCTCTTTTAGTAGAGAGAATCCTTCTTCTGCCTGTCTGAGTGTTTGACTTAAATAGCAGAGCAACTGAAAGGAAAATGGCTTTTTATTTTGGCATAATCAGTTTCTCATGATGCCACAATCTTACTGTTCTCCAGCAAAAAGTAGTGAGTGTAGACCTGATATTTCTAACGGTGAAACAGGAGAAACTTTTCAACTGCTTTTTAGTTATCAGAAAAGCATCCGTTTTGCAAGTCATCTAAGTTTTACTTTTAAGTGATGGTTGCTAATCTTGATACTAGACTAAATTATTCCCTTTTTTTCCTCGTAAAAGGAGACAGGACAGATCCTAAAGTGTAGTCTTTTGAGTTTCTCATGAACTGTTCCCTTCATCACCCATGAAGTTGTTGCTTTCTTTACTTAGCTGACCCGCAGACAAGGATCAGTCTGTAGTTTTTATAAATCTTAATTCACTGAGATTGTTAGAACAGGAGGAGGCCAAAAGGGTCTGAGCCAGTATTTATTCTTCTGGGAACACTAAAGTGAAATTAATCTGTTCATGGAGATATTTACTAGAGTTTAAAAACTGGTGACCAAAGTGTTTGTTTTTGAAACAATTCTGTTATAAATGCTTAAGATTTTAAGGTGTTTGGATCTCTGCAATGTTTGTGTTAGTGCCATTAAAATGTGAATTTTGTACATACACTGTTACCTTTGGAGGTGGTGGCTTTTCATCTTTCTAAGACTAATCTCTGTGCAGCCTACAGTTTCTCTTTGTAGAGATGAGGGTTTGACTAGCAACTATCCTGCTAAACAAGGCCCATCATGCAGCAAGGCATGGAGCAGCTGGACTCTTACCAAATCTTGAAAAAGATGAACAAGGGCTTTAGAACCCCGATGCTATTGTGAGTAAGACACAACCATGGGGATAGGTTTTTGCTTATTCCACTTTTGCACTAAATGGGGTGTACTCTGGTACCATGCACAGAACTTTGCACCAGGAGCTCTTTATATAAGATTCCTTCTTGATTGTCAGGTCGTTAAAGTGGAAATATGGACAAAGTGCTGAGCAGGAATACAAAAGAATAGTGCAAGTATGGAGGGACAGAATTGCAAGGATAAGGGACAGGAGGAGTTACACCTGGTAAGGGATATAAAAGGTAATAAGCAGAGGTTCTATGAGCATCATGAGTTTAAATACAAAGATGGGTGTATTTGAGTACCTAATATTAAATAGGATATTAGTATAATAGGCATCTTAGAAATGTGGGTGGAATGATGATATTCAATGGGACATGGCAAACCAGGGTACAAAATCTATATACACAGAGTAGTTTGTGAAAGAAAACAGATTCATACAAAAAATTGTAAATGAGTCAAACTCTGCCATAGAATCCTTTGGATAGAAATTCCCTGCTTGACTAGTAAGAATGTAGAAGTAGGAACACACCACTGACCACGAGAGCAGGCTGGTGCCAGTGATTGTGCAATGTGCAGAGGTTAAAAATAATGAGAGCTCCAACTACCCTCTATTGACTGGGTACATGTTGCCTCAGGACAGGATGTAGAGAGAATTTCTAGACACCATAAATGACTGATTCTTGGAGCAGCTAGTCCTGGAACCCACATTGATTTAGTCCTAAGTGGAACACAGGACTTGATTCAAGATATGACTATAGCTGAACCTCTTATTAATAGCAACTATAATGTGATTAAGTTTAACTTGTAGGGGGAAAAATACCAAAGAATCCAACCAGAGTAGCATTTAACTTCAAAGGGGGAACTACACAGAAATGAGGAAGCTAATTAAATAGAAATTAAAAGGAATGCTCACAACAGTGAAATGCCTGCAAGCTGCATGGAAATGTCTTATGAACACCATAACAGAGGCTCAGACTAAATGCTCACCCTCCACCCAGGGCTGAAGCCCTTGGGCCCGGGCTCCAGCAAGTCTAAGACCAGCCCTGGCACTCCCATTAAAATGGGGTCCAGAACCATGGGACTAGATGACCTCTTGAGCTCCCTTACAGCCCTACACATCTATGATTTTAATACTTTTCTTTACCTAGAGTTTTATGCTAGATAGATTCAGTCATTTGCATTAAACAGAGAAAAATGAAGTCACTAGTACTTTAACTGTGCAGCAAAAGTCAGACTTTGTATAAATTAAGCACTAACTCCAATCTAAAGCTACCACATCTCACTTTATTGATAAAAAGACAAGTACAAATGAGTTCTTAAAACAAATTTAGAAGGGCCTGGATGTACTGTAGTTACAAAAAAGGGTATTTATTCTATAGTGATGTAACTGCCTTCTGGTAAACACATTAGTGTTTTCAGTTGCATTTTATTGCAAGTGGTTGCACTTCATTTGATTCTAGAGGGGAGATAAAACAGTTAAGGCTAAGTTTTGAACACGTGAAACACTAAAAAAGCATTTAGGACAGATCATTTCAGTTCATTGGTTGCCAATACAGATAATAGGTTACATTCCAGCTCTAATTATTTTTACTTATTTGAATGCAGTGGCTCACTGAGACCACCCAAAGGGTAGTTAACTGTATGGCTTCGTTTCTTCTCCAATAAACAGTTCTGAGGAACAATTAACTCTTTGCTTTGATCAGCTAATAATGGAAGTGCACTGTCAGAGCTGCTAGTGGAGTGTAATCAGCAGGCAACTGGTGAAGGGCATAGGATAAAATGCATGCTGGGGTAGAAGCCCAGCTAATATCTAAAATACTACACTGAACATATGGACAGTAAGAAAAGCTGATCTCTTGCTCATTCATTCCCTGGCCTGCTCATTTACAGACCAGTTCAGCTCCAGAAGGGCTTTAAAAGGGACATCTGTACCAAACTCACAGCAGCAATGGACCAGACTGCTGCTTAGAGACCCCTCTGCTCTCACATTTCCTCCTGTGAGTGTGGAGTTGGTGCTCAAACCAGTCTTAGGGCTGTTCGTGGAGCCAACTGAACAAACCCACCAGCCCTGACCAGAGACTGGGACCTATAAGATGCTTTTCCCAACTGCTCCTTAAGCACCTGTCCCCACAACTGATTGGGACCTTTTTCATAAAGCAAAGACAGGCTGGCTGAAGGCTTCCTGTGCAGAATTATCACATCAGCCATTGCTCCTTCTCCTTGCTGAAGTCTTCTGCCCACCTGCGGGTCAGCTCCAGATACAGGTTGGGCTGATGAGGCAGGTAGTCCAGATACAGGCGTGTTAGTGTCTTCTTGGGCACTGCTTTCTCGATCTGAGTGCCTTCATGCCACTCGTTGAAGGAAGTGATGGAGACTATCTCCGGCCTCACCATGAGTGCAGCCTGCAAAGCCGTTTCGTAATATTTTCCATTGACTCTGTTGCGAGTGTTGTGGTTGTTCCATGGGCGGATACTAGTATCAATGTAGCCTGGGCCAACGCTGGGAATGAACATCAGGTTGTTTGAGTCACAGAAGGCTTTGATAACTTTCCAGTTCTGGTGGGATGAGCCAAAAGAGAAGCCATTGGATGCAAAATATGTGTACATGCCATCGTATCCTGCGGAGAGAATATCATGCTTGTGTCCTTCTTCCACTAGCAGTGCTATGAACACTGCATCGTATGGGGTATTGCGGAGGGAGTGAGAGCCTGACTGGGTAAAGAGGTTGGCCCAGGATTCAGGGGGTGTCAGGTAAGAATCATAAATATAAAATAATGGGAGGCTCAGTCCTGTACTGGTCTTGTACTTATAAAA
Organism: Chelonoidis abingdonii; assembly: GCF_003597395.2. NCBI lineage: Eukaryota > Metazoa > Chordata > Testudines > Testudinidae > Chelonoidis > Chelonoidis abingdonii. The sequence goes on from NC_133793.1 coordinate 1,033,338, forward strand.
AGCTGCATGTGCTCCATACCTACAGAGAAAGCATAGACCATTTCAGTGAGAGAGAGGAGCCTGGGGAGCAAGCCCCATGCTGACTAGCAGGCAAGTATGCCCATTACAAGGCAAATGCAGCCTGAAGCCCAGCTCAACTGCATGCCCTGGTTGTTTCAGTTTAGGCCTTTGCATGCTCCCTGTGTCACCGTTTACCAGAATGGTTCAGCTGCATTGTCCATGGTTAGACCAACAAAGGGCAGGATGTTGCACTGGATTGATCAACCTTTCAGACCCACTTTACCACGCGGAGGGAATGGCTGGAGGAACAGGAGAGCTTTGTTGCATTCCCTGAGAGACTCTGTCAGACTAACTTGTACTTGAGACACATGGCAGTAACGATCACCATCAACATGCCAATAAATGGCCCGTGGACATGTGCCCACTTACAAACTGGCGAGAGATCCACCAATGGATGGGAATAGCTTTTGGTTACTGCGTGGCTCGCTTGCATTCCAGTTAGTGACCCACAGTGAAACACTCTTTATTCCCCAGCATTTAAATCTTATTCTCTTGTTAACATCTCTGGCAATGGCCTTTTCTACAGACTCTGGGGCTAATATACTCACTTTACAAGGGTTGCTGAGGATCACATATAGGTAAAAGGCTATTTACAAGCCCTTGTGTGATGCTGTTGAATGTCTCTGCTACAGCATTCTGTGGCATAACTTGCTCGCTCTGTATGTGAACTAGGTAAGAAGTTTAATGCAAGTAAGATATGGTTGGCCTGACATACTATATCTTAGCACAGAGTTGGGCCTGAAATATGCGCTTATGGCAGCTACCAGAGGGCAAGCACTTACTTGTCTATGATGTATTTAATGTTCTCATGCACAGTGTGGTCATCGCGCCCTTTGTACGGCTGGATGTGGAAAGCAACCTTAAAAATAAATCATGGAGACATGGTGACAGCAATCTTACAGCACATGCTTTCCTGGTGACAGTAAGTCCCAGACCCTTTGAAGAGGTCACAGTGTCCACCCAGAAGCTGCCTAGGCAGCCCCCTTGCAGGAAACAGACTATGGGTCTGGTCCATCATAACAGGGCATGTAACCTATCCCTGAGAGCCAGTGCAAGAACGGTTTTTATAGTAGCTTTGCCCAAATTAGTTTTAATATTTGTGAGAACAAGCTGTAAATCCCTCTCATGAAGTGATGCTAGTTTGTGCTCAGCTGTTGCAAAATAAAGACTCCCCACTGCCTCCCATAATGAGCAGTTAAAAATAATACAAAGCAGCAGACTCCTGCTGAAGAAGCACAGCAGCAATTCCTGGTTAATTTGAGCAATTAGTTTAATAGCTTCAAACAACAAGAGAGAGCAGTCTTACCTTTATGGCATATCTGTGTGCGGCATCCAGGATAAATGGCACAAGACTGTCTGATGGCTCCCCGTTGTCATCTGCCAGGCCAGGTGGGTACCAAGACAAAACCAGGACTCCTGCAAAAAGTTGCAGAAGGAGATCAGGACCAAGCAAATGCACTGATATTTAAATCCTGCCTTCTGCCTCTCCCATGCAACACCAGAACTCAAACTTATTTCTAGTCATTCTAACAATTGCATAGAGTCCCCTAAGCAGCTAAACCTCAGAGTTAGGCAGGAAACCCCTTAAAAGAGGAGGGTCTGAACCCAGCCTAGATCCTCTTGTTTTGATGCCCAGGTGCAGGGAGATGGTTATAATTGTCTTCAAGCATTTGCAGGATGTCGGCACCATTAGGTATAATTAGTAGCAGGGTAACAACTTGAGAATTCCTCAGGATGAAGTTAAATTCTCAATAGCACCATCCATGGCAGAATGCTACAGGAGGAGCAGCTGGCATAGTGGAAAGACACTAGTCTGTATTATGAATAGGTTCCAGTTTAGTTAGGAAGATCAGCAGCATAGGTGTTTTAAATCCTGTTACACCACAAAGATACTGCATTTGGAAAGGAAAGGGTTAATTGACAGAACACCGGTAAACACTGCACCTTGACCTTTCTCAAAGGAAAAGCATCTGGCTTTAAAGGAGGTTTTTGTCCCTGTAATTTAATAATGGAGCTGTCCACCGCCTGGGGTGCTGAAATGTCATCTGTGCTTAACAGTCCCAAGCTAGCAAGCTGCTTCTCAGGTGATGGTTGGAGAACTATTAGACTGAATACTGGGCAAACAAAGCCACTTCAATACCAGGCCAAATTAGGATGACCTGGCACAAACTGACTTTCTATTGCTGACTCTTTGATTAAAGATATCATTAACTGACTCGCTCAATTCTCATTGAAATGGAGCCAATTTTGATATTAATGATAGTTTGTTTTGATCTGGTTCACACAATCTTCCTGCTGTGATCTCACCTGATCTTGAAAGCAGGCTGGCTGGGCTGGACTGGACCAGTACTTGGATGCGAAATCTCCAAGATAAAAAAACACACACTCAGTGCTACATGAGGAAGTGCTGGTGGCAGAGAGAATGTACAACTAATTCAGGCCCATCCTAGGGAGCAGGAGGCTGCCACATCCCAAACAATGGTCCTGAACTCTTAGAATCAAAGTCTCATGAGAGCTGGGATGTTTGCCCCATTCAGGAGTCAGTTTTGGCAATTTACAGCATTTGTTTAATTTTGGAATTCACTTGTTCTGTGTGATCCTGTATAGCACAAAAATTTGAATGAGCTGATCTCTTCAGAATATACACTTTGGTACCAGTGCTCATGAGGCTGTTCAATACAGTACATAATTGCTCTGCTGTATTTAAACTACTACACTTTGCAAGTACACAGCAAAATATGCAAGTTAAAAAGAAAACACTTAGCCTTTAAGGCAAGCTCAGAATAAACCTAACCTATCAGTACTATTTTCATTCCAGCAACACCTTCTAGCAGTCTTAAATAACTTTTTTCCTTTTTTTGAAGGCAAAAGGCATAGTTTGCCAATTTTTAAAAGTCAAGCTTTGAATAGCTTTGCTACAAGCTGCATTTTTGATCAGTTTTAACCAGTGCTTTCTAATTCTTCGTGTAGAAGTTTTATTCTGGTTTGTAGAATGAAAATTTCTCAGATCCCTGCACTCAGCCAAAGGCCCTTTTAATGTCCTGGGGTTTGTAACTATGCATTCCCATCCTGCAAACACTCACCTGCTTAACCTGAGTCATGCCCCCTTAACTTCACTGTGAGTGCTCACATGAGTAAAATCAAGCATAGATTCTAGGACTGGAAGGGACCTCGAGAGGTCATTGAGTACAGTCCGACCAAATACTGTCTAGACCATCCCTGACAGACATTTATCTAACCTATTCTTAAATATCTCCAGAGATGGAGATTCCACAGCCTCCCTAGGCAATTTATTCCAGTGTTTAACCACCCTGACAGGGACTTTTTCCTAATGTCCAACCTAAACCTCCCTTGCTGCAGTTTAAGCCCATTGCTTCTTGTTCTATCCTTAGAGACTAAGATGAACAAGTTTTCTCCCTCCTCCTGATGACACCCTTTTAGATACCTGAAAACTGCTATCATGTCCCCTCTCAGTCTTCTCTTTTCCAAACTAAACAAACCAATTCTTTTCAGCCTTCCTTCATAGGTCATGTTCTCAAGACCTTTAATCATTCTTGTTGCTCTTCTCTGGACCCTCTCCAATTTCTCCACATCTTTCTTGAAATGTGGTGCCCAGAACTGGACACAATACTCCAGTTGAGGCCTAACCAGTGCAGCAGAGTAGAGCGGAAGAATGACTTCTCATGTCTTGCTCACAACACACCTGTTAATGCATCCCAGAATCACGTTTGCTTTTTTTGCAACAGCATCACACTGTTGACTCATATTTAGCTTGTGGTCCACTATAACCCCTAGATCCCTTTCTGCCATACTCCTTCCTAGACAGTCTCTTCCCATTCTGTATGTGTGAAACTGATTGTTCCTTCCTAAGTGGAGCACATTGCATTTGTCTTTGTAAAACTTCATCCTGTTTACCTCAGACCATTTCTCCAATTTGTCCAGATCATTTTGAATTATGACCCTGTCCTCCAAAGCAGTTGCAATCCCTCCCAGTTTGGTATCATCTGCAAACTTAATAAGCGTACTTTCTATGCCAATATCTAAGTCGTCGATGAAGATATTGAACAGAGCCAGTCCCATGCAGGTAAGTATTTAGAGAAACACTTACTAAAAGGTACATTTTCCTTGACATTCAGCCTAAATTTTCCTTTAATTTATTCCCATTATTCCTACTGCAACTGCTTTGTCCTGTACCACTCTCAATGTCTCCTCTCCCACTTTGGTGCTTACATCCTTGTTAACTTAACCCCCTTGTCACCATCTGGCCTTCACCATGGGTTAAAGGTACAAAGCAACTGAGTCTTTGTCAGGAAACTTCACTGTGGATGAAAATTCAAATATATACACCTGAACACTGAAAGTTGTGATGCTGTCCTCTCTGAATTGGGGTTAAAGCAGTTTGAGTTATTTTTCCAGTATTTTAAAAATATTACCATGTTTACCCCTGATAGATTTAAAGTCTAATGCTCAGCTCTAGCAAGCAGTGCTGCATGGATGCAGAGGCTCATCTGCACAGGTCAGCTTGTAGGACTGGGGCCTTGTTTGGTACCCAACATCTATGAAAGTGTTAGGGTGCACTGACGAGACAATGATGAAACATATGTCAGGGCATCCTTACCAATTGCTGCTGCTCTCAGCTGGTTCATGTGCTCCTCCAGCACTTCAGGGTCCCTGGAGCTGTAAGGTCCCAGCTCAGGGTAGAAGCTAGAGCCAATGTCCTCTGGGGGGCTGTGCCGCCCTTTGGGGTAGCTGGCAGATATCTTGGGGTCCCAGTGTGGCACCATGACATGGTCCCAGTGCAGGTACTTTCCTTCGAAGTGGGTGTTCCCGTACCACGTGTAGTAGAAGATGTGCAGGTCGTAGTAGACGGGTGGCGTTGGTGCCTTGGCGTCACTGCTGGTAGCTGCCTGAGGCTGGGAGATGGCCTCATGGGACACTGAGCGCCTCTCCCCTTGCTCTGCGATGGGCGCCAGCTCCAGCCCTGGGGCCAGGTCTGAGAAGCCGTCAGAGGGTTTCAGAGTCCGTAGGCCCATCATGGTGCCGAAGATGAAGAGGGTGAAGAGGAAGAGGGCAATGCAGGCTCTGCGCCTCAGCCGGGCCATGGCGCCAGGGGCTGCACCAGGGGAGGGGGCAGGGCTGGCAGCCAGCCCCCAGCCAGCAGACAGGCTGGGGTTGGGGCCAGCGCTGGCCAGCGGCTGTGCCCGTAAGGGGGGTCTGGGTGGGCGTCGGTCGGTTGGTCAGGGGGGCGTGTGGCGGGTCAGTTGGTCATGGGGGGGGGGGTGGGGCAGTGGGTTTAGTTGGGCCACAGCGGGGGGGGGGGGGTGTTGGTGTCTGTCGGTCACTCCCTGGGCGGGTCGGTCACGGGGGGGGGGAGGGCGGTCGGTCCGGGGGATAACGGGGGGGGTCGGTCAGTCGGGGGCCCAGCGGGGGGGGGGGGTGTGGTGTCCTTGTCGGTCACCCCTGGGCGGGTCGGTCCACGGGGGGGTGGGGAGGGCCGAGCCATCGGTCCACGGGGGGATACGGGGGGGGGTCGTCAGTCGGCGGGCCCAGCGGGGGGGGTGGTGTCTGTCCTGGTCACTCCCCTGGGTGCGGGTCGGTCAGGCCGGGGGGGGGGGGGGTCCGGTCAGTCGGGAGGCCAGCGGGGGGGGGGGTGTTTGGTGTCTGTCGGTCACTCCTGGGTGGGTTCGTCACGGGGGGTTGCGGAGGGTCAGTCGGCGGGCGGGCCGGGCGGGTGGGGGTCGGTCAGTCGTTTAGTTTGGCGACCCGGGGGGGGGGGTGTGTGTTGGTGTCTGTCGGTCACTCTGGGCGGTCGGTCACGAAGGCCGGGGGGGGGGGGGGGGGGGGGGTCGGTACAGTCCGTTAGTTGGGATCCCGGGGAGGGGTTGTGGTGTTTGGTGTCTGTCGGTCACTCCCTGGGCGGGTCGGTCAGTGCCGGGGGGGGGTCGTGGTCAGTCGGGCGGGCCCAGCGGGGGGGGGTGTTGGTGTCTGTCGTGGTCACCGGTCCTACGAAAGTGGATACGGCCCTTGGGCGGGTCGTTCAGCGGGGAGGTGGTGGGGTAAGTTGGGTCGAGGTCGGAGACGCGGGCAGGACGGGCCCCGGCCAGTCGGTCCAACCCGGGGCGGGGCCCCGCGGTCGTCCGGGACCCCGGGGCTACGGCTCGGGAGCGGCCACTGCAGAACCGAGGACGGGCCGTGAAAGAGGCGCCGGTCAGCGGCCGCAGCGGAGCACGGCCATGGCTCCGGCTGCCGATCGGGCCGCTCGACACGCGCTATTATAATAAGGACTCGGCAAGTAACGGGGGAGTGAGGGGCTGGAGGCGGCGGGACTCCGCTCTGGCGCTCTGCGCTGCGGGCCCGGCTCCGAGCCGTCCCCGCCCGGCAGCGGGGGAGGTGGGGACCCCTGCTGGTTTCCGCCTGGGCTGCAGCGTCTCACTACGCGCGCCCGCCTGCCCGCCCGCGGCGTTGCGCTTCCACAGCCTGAGCGAATCCCACAGAAACGTCCCCACAGAGCGCGGAAGCGCTCCGGCTGGAATCGGTGCGGGCAGGCCCTACACACGCAGCATCGACCAGCCTGGGGCAGCCCATCCACCGGGAGTGAGGGGGAGAGGGCTAGAGAGGCGTCCTTGCTGTGCAGAGTGAGGGGCTGAGTTACCTCTCCCCCTGTTGGATGGTACAGTCCCAGCAACACCATGAACGCGTGAGGACCCGCTCTGAATTAACTCCTTCCATGCTGCACGCCTCCCATTATTGTTCCTCGGATGGGATTGTGCTGCTGAGGGGCGGGGCTGGGCATTATTCCGGCCTGCAGGGGCGTGGTCTGTGCTTTAAACAGGGTCCGACCGTGGGCTGCATAAGCTGCCTGCTAGCACACCTGTGATCCAGGCTGAGGCCCACTTGATATGGCTTGGACTGTAATGCTGCTTGTTTGTGGCGGTGGGATGAGCGGTCACTTTCGGGACCCTCATGTTCCTGTTTCACAGGAGCAATGATGTTGGCAATGTCAGTGTTAATGCAATCATCCCTGGACATCTGTGCTATGCTTTTGCTAAAATGAATGGGGCGGGTCACACTTCAGAGCTCTTGTTTCAGGCTCTCTTCAGACTCAGGCAGACATTGCTACATCGGTTACGCATCATTCATGTTACTGAGGGTTCTTTGCAAATATTATAACTAGAGACTTTATAATGAAGATTCTGGAGCACACAATGGCACTTAGGAGAGATAGCACTTACCATACAGAAGGGCCCAGCCTAAGCTCTGCATTACTGATGCTGTTTGGGCAGCCCATATGATGCATGGAGTCCCAGTGAAGCCTGCAGGGGTTTGGCATGCACAGCCAATTGCCAAACTAGGGTCCAAACCAAACTTTGCCCACACAGGTTATATTCAACCCAATTTCTTTGAGCACTGAAGACCCAATGCTGTTTCAGATTATGAGGTGCAATAGAAACCTTTTGCAAGAGATGAAGGCCTTGCCAGTCTCATTTAAACTCTTTGTCTCCTATCTCAATTCATCGATATGCAAAGTGCCACACTTATTTTCTCTCCACTCCCATCAGTACACTTTCACTCTGTATTCCCTTCCTCAGAGGTGATGCCTTCTCATGCACCAGGTAACAGCCTTCTCCTCTGAAAAGCACCCTTCTCCTCCTCAGTGATGGAGTAGTGACCCCTCGACAGCTCCAGCCTAGGAAGCCTGCATTTTCCCCCAGTGGACCCTAGATGGCTAGCTTGTGCTGTCTTTGTCTGAAGCTTGGGCTTTGTTCAAAAGGTTACAGCTCCAACAGCACAGAGCCCCACAACACTAATCTGGTATACTAGTTCAGTGCTGACTCAGAGTGAAGGGGGCCATGTATAGAATCCTGGAGCACTGAAGCAGTCTTTGGAGGTCTCTGAGCTAAACACAGACCATGGTTGTCTTTGTTTAACTTGTGTATTCTAACAGTGATGGCTGCAGGCAGTGCCAGGTAATTCTGGGAGAGTCGTTTGATTATGAAGTGTTTGTGTGCATATGTACCTATGGTACATGCGTGCTTATGGCATGTGTATGTCCATTGTGTAAGGCATATGGTTCTGCAATAAAAAGCTGATAAACCTTGAATATATTCAAAGTGATTTGCTGATATCCTATGAAGAGGGGCTTTCCAGGAGAATTTAAAATCAAGCAAGGTCTAATTTCAGGGGGAAACTTGACCCATTTCCTCTGAACACTTGGACCCTCATGGGCAGTGCCAGGTACAGAACAAGTCTCACCAGGAAGAAAGTCTGAAATGTGTTTGGTGATAGATCCCATGGCGCTTGGCTCCCTAACAATATCTTTATAGTGAGATGTATTTGCGATAAAGGGCCGATTCTGTGGAGTGCTGAGCTAACCCTGATTGCAGTCAGTGGGAACAGAAGATGCTCATCTTGTTTCTGGAGCAAGCTCGTAGCTTTGAATGATAATCATGATCTTGTTGGACTGTGGTCTTTGGGTCCTTGAGTGGCTGTGGGAGCAGAGGGAGGATCCAGTGGTAGAGAATGAAGCCTGCTGCCATTTGCACTGGAGTCTCAAGTGAAACAATTCTAAATAAACAGCTGATCAAAGATTAAATGTATTGAAGAAAAGGAAAACACGCTCCAGCAAACACTGAAATGTGACTATCAGAGCCATTAACGGGAATAACATTTTAATTGGGTGACTCTGTTATGCACAAATGTTACAGACGATAAAACTCCTGCTAAATGGAAACTGGGTAATGAGATAAACCTGTCAAGGGAACAAATTGCCTGCAAATCTGGAGCCGGCGTTTCATAGCTTCCCAGTAGGTTTGGCATTACTTTGCTTAATTGAGGCTGACACTTTCTCCAAAGTGATGGAGGTTTCTGGCCGAGGTTTGATCACAGAATCTGTCCATGCAGAATGACATTCTTTATCAAGAGTTTGGCTAAGTGTTAGCAAGCTGGAGTAACAGCAAGGAGTTTGTCAGCTTGCCTTTCAGAGAGCTGAATGGTTTAGAATCTAATCAGAATTCTCTCTGCCCGAGTTAGAATTTAACTTTCAATCTTGATTCAGAGCTTTGGGCCTATGTATTATAAAATCATTTGCCTTCCCCCACAGGGGAAGTTAATCAAGTACTGCACGTTCCCTAAGGCATGCTCTACACTAGCAATGTATGGAAAAGCCACACCGCTGAGCAATGGTTACTGACCTAACTCCTGGTGTTGACAGCGCTTTGTCGGCAGGAGGGCTTCTCCTGTCAATGGAGCTACTGACTCGCGGGGAGGTGGAGTGCCTACGCCAATGGGAGAAGCTCTCCCATCAGTAGCGACTTCACCAAAGTGCTAGAGCGGCACAGTTGCATAGATAAACCCTAGGCAAGAGGCCTTTACAAAGCTATCAAGAGGCTTTCACAGATGGCTTCTGGAATCAAAGGCACAGGCTCCTTTCTTTAAACAAAAATAAAGACATAATCAGAATGAGCTTGGGAATCAAAGGGACCCAATTATGTTCTGTTCTGTGGCTCTATCCCCAGCAGGTCCCTTGGGTATGCAGGGTGTTATCAGCTTTGGTTAGCTGTAAAGGTGTTATTTATGGAAGGGAAAGAACATGGAACAGTAGTTTCAGGCTTGCACCATCCAGTCAGCATTTCTGGCTGCTTCCCCTTTACAGACCTGGCTATCCCCTGAGCTTGTGGTACAGATACACTTCACAGTGCTGTAGGTTCATTGAACAGGAGCCAGACCAATGCTCTGGTCACTAGGAGCTGTCTGTGCTCTGAGCATGTGGCATTCATTCATGTCAGCATCATCCTAGAGATGAATCCCCCCTTCAGCTCAATGAGGAGGACATCTACGGAGACAAGTGACCTCTCGATGGAAATGCTGATCTGCTTTAAGGCAGGAATTGCACAAGTGGATGCTGATGGATGCTGGCCAGTGTGCAGTGCGCTGAGGCAAGGAAAGAGGGCAGAGATCTGCTGCAGCACCCTATGGGAGTCAATGGCCATGGTCAGTGGTTCAGCCTGCAGAGCTCCTGATGTCACTGACAGCCATTGGGTTATCCAACTCTTTAAAAACCCATCCACTACCTGCTGCTCTCTGGCCACCCAGCTCTGAAGGCAGCGCAGAAGTAACTGTGACTTCCCTAAAATAACCTTGCAGCCCCCCTGCAACTCCCTTTTGGGTCAGGACCCCCAATTTGAGAAACACTGGGCTCTCCTGTGAAAGCTGTATAGAATAGGGTAAAAGCACACAAAAGACCAGATTTCACAGGGGGAGACAAGATGTCATGGCCCGTGATGTGTTTTTCATGTCCATGAATTTGGTAAGGCCCTACCTATGCACCACCTAAGCTTCATTTCAGCCATACAGGGTTACCTGGATCTTGGGTGAAGCACAGGCCTTGTAGGGCTGAAGTGGAAATTATGTGGTATTTAGGCCAATTGCTGGCCACGCAGCACTGGAGTGAATTCTGTGTGCTGCACACAAACCAAAAAGCCTCAGGTGCAAATATCTAAATGAAAAGGAAAAGAACATTTTTTAAAGCATAGATTCCTGTTCATTGAAACAAGAGTGTGTGAGCAGATCCACATGGCTTTGCTTTTCAGGGCTTTTGAGCAGTAAGGCCTTTGCCAGCCAGAGCTTTTAGTCATCAAACTGCTCTGTTAGTGCCACAGACATTCTTACATGGTTTAAACACATTCATGTGTGTGCTCCCTGCAGTGGGAGCAGATGCTGGTCCAGCTGGTCTCCTCACACACAAATCTCAGTGGAAGTTACAGAGACATGAGTTTGGGTCGCATCAAAAGGCAGCATTTAATTTTCACAGGAAGGAGAGAAATAAATGTGTGCAATGTTACGACATATTCAGTGCTGCCAAAACTTGTGTGATTTTATAGCATGTCTTGCAGTACCTGGGGCTTTTCTCAAAGTCCCAGCTTCTGAAGTCATGAGGGTTGAAGAGAATACCAGCTTTAATTTCTTTTTAAAGTAAGTTTCTAGCCCTCATGGTTGCAGAGAAAGAAAAGCTTGAACATGTGACCCAAGTGCACCCTCATACTCAGAAACCAGAAAGTGAATCAAAAGACCTCCTGCCCTTTCAATTCCCCACCCAAGTCTCATTATTTTTAAGTCAATCTCATGATCTGTGGGGCTTGACTCATAGTTTTTGAATACTTGGGGTTGGCAGTGCTGTGTGTTTATTCATCAGCTGCCATTTGCTTGGGGCTCCTTTAGGGGTGTATGTGGATTTCCCCTCCCTGCCTGACTTGCAGTTATTTGCTAGAAATGGGAAGGCCTTTTAATCTAATTTCCATCCTGCAATCTCTTCCAGGTGCAGTGAGTGTGTCCCTCTGAGCCAGTTGGTTCAGCAAGTGTGACGTTACACCCCATATTCTTCATAGAAATATGGTTATGATATGAATATGGTATGACTAAGATATACTTTATGCAAGATGGCTCATGTAAGATATCATTGGAAAGGTTATGATTTGCTGAATGTGATTATCCAATTTGTGTGCATGTATCATTTCTAGGTGATAAAATCACCTGATACAAAATATCACCTTGGACACTGCTGGTATTTTTCCTCTGTAGCGGGGGTGGTGATCAAACAAAGGTTTCCCGCCTTAGGAAAATCCTTTTTAAGGCTGGGAAGGGGGTTAATCTGAACTCTCTTCTCCATTGCCTACCCAAAAAGAAAGTCTGTTGAAAATACCTAAAGAGACAAAGGAACTAACCTGCAGGGAAAGGCAGGGGTGAGGCCAGACTGAGGCAGAGGTCCAGTCTGTGAGAAGAGATAACTGGAACTCTAAGCTACAGAAACTCTGCAACTTGCCTAAAACAACATTTTGAGTGAGAGATTATTTCTTGAAAGCCGTCTCTTTAAGATCTTAAGCTTAGTTTGTGTGTTTTGTTTTATTTGCTTAGTAATCTGCTTGGCTCTGTTTGCTATCCCTTATCGTCACTTAAAATCCACTTTTTATAATATAATAAAATTGTTTTGTTTATTAAACCCAGTTTGTGCAATTTCTAACTGGGTGGGGGAGAAGTTGTGCATATTTCTCTTCACACTGAGGGAGAGGGCAAATTTTTATGAGCTTGTGCTGTGCAGATCTTTCTGTACAACGCAAGACAGTATTATTTTGGGTTTATTCCCCAAAGGGGGTGTGCATGTGAATGCTGGGTTAATCCTCTCACACAGAGCTGACTTCAGTCTGTGTTTGCAGCTGGGTGTGGCCCTACCTGTGTGCTCAGGACCGGCTCCAGGCACCAGCGAAGGAAGCAGCGGCTTGGGGCGGCCAATAGAAAGGGGAGGCAATTGGTCCATTGTTGGGGCGGCACGTCCGGGTCTTTGGCGGCAATTCGGTGGCGGGTCCTTCACTCTCTCTCTTCCTCTTTGGTGACACTTTGGCGGCAGCTCAATCAGTTTTTTTTTCTTCACTGCTTGGGGTGGCAAAAAAGCTGGAGCTGGCCCTATGTGTGCTGCAAGAGGCTGGAGCACCTAATTCAGCAAAACGGGGAGAGGGAATCCAGGCTGGCGGAGCAGGAGGGGCTCAGTAAAACCCCATTACATCAGGTGGCATCCCAGAAGAGGAGTCTAACCTGTCACAGCGAGTTAGTTATCTGGTGCTCTAACTAACTCCTTTTCTTGGCGATCTCTCTTCTTCATTCATGTGACCTTCCAGTCTACAGCTCCTTGCACTCCAGTACACCACAGCCACCAAGAACCAGATGGGGAGATGCATCCAGTGGGGCTAAATATTCCTGCTTTTTGATGGACAGCGTTAAATTGGACTGTTCAGCCCCGCCATCCCATGGATAAGTGTTTCATTTCCTTTCAAACAGCTATCTGCAGCTGCTCAGAGAGGTCAAACCGCAGAGGGTAGATGGCTCCAGAGAGGTGGGGAAAAGCTTTAGATTTTCTATGGCTGGTGCTCAGGAGATGGCAATCTGTAGTCCAGAGAATTTGCAGTCAGCCTATCCTCCCTGCATGATTTCAGTTCCTGTGGATATCAGCAGTGACATTTAATTTATGACTTGGCAGCATAAATTGCTAGTGCAGGAGCTGAAGGCAAAGAGTGGAACCATTTACATGCAAAATATTCAGAGAGTGATGATCAGCTGGGAAAGTCATCAGCAATGTGAAATGCTAATGGGAATAGTCGATGTTGAATGGGGCAGAAGTAGTGGGGTTGCCAGCTTGCGCTGCATTGTTTCCCGTGTAAATTCTGTATTTCGAGGGACTCATGATGAATCAGTTTCGTTATTGGGCTCCTCTGCCCCCACCTGCCATACTGATGAAATTCCCTTCATGGAGCAAAGGAATGGGAAGGCCAGAAATGGGTGTTCCTAATAGATTTGAGATTGGGACATACAGCCCCGTCGGGACTGGCTGCCAGCTGAGATGACGTCTGAGCTAGTGTTTGTTTGCTATGTCAATCCACATGGGCTCATTATCGCTGCAAACCCCTGAACCATTCCTTGGAGTCCCAACGGGTCCCAAACCCTTCCTGTCCTCCAAATCCCTGGTGAGGATTGAACAAGATGGGTTCCCACCACTAGATGGCACTAGGTCACTGCAGGGAGTATTTAAACAGGCACCTTTACCAGGCTGGGTGTAGGACAGCTGTGTTTAAAAGTTAACATGTGAAAGCAGCACATGTGATGCAGAGTGTGCAGGGTCTAGCTGTGCATTATCTTTGTACAAGGCAACAAAAGCACCTTCGCTTTTTAAAGGTGCTGCAATCTTTACTGCTCCCAGGGAGGGGGAGTGATGGAGGGGTGGGTCAGGAGCAGGCCTGGAGACAATGCCGCGTGCTGCTGCCTGCAGAGAGGTTACCAGTTGCTAGTAGGTGCTGGAGCGAAGGGGTCTCAGTTCTGACTGTGCTTAGCACTTGCCACAGCAAAGAGGAGAAATTAGTTCCCGAGTGTCATGGATTTGGTATGTTTCTGTATTGCCAGCAGGCAGCTGTTTCAATCACTGCCAATGGACTGTAAGAGACACAAGGATGACCCTACACTGACCTCCCCTCGTCTGTTGATGGCAATTCCTGCTGGTGTACAGGAGACCCCGCATCTGCCCGTGGGAATCACTCTCATTCACAAAGCCTTTCAGGGCAGGCCTTGGTTTTCCTGCAGCGCCACCCCCTTTGGACCAACACCCAGTGACACAAGAGGGCTGGGATAGTTCAGACAAGCACCGACTCTCCCTCTCCTTTAGATTATGCTGGGGACCCACAGTGATCGATCCCATAGCAGCAGGACACCTTGCCCCAGGCGGTTGAGACATAACAGACCCCGCAGCATGTCAGGGTAGGGACAGGCGGCGCAGCATCCTCAGCAGGGGCCAAGTCTCATGGATTCCATGTATTTCTGTCTCCGTTTGTAAACTCCTGCCCAGCGCTCGGCCCCTGGGCACAGGACAGACTGAAAAGCCCTCATCAGCCCAAGGAGGTGCACTGAAGCCATGTCCCCTCTTGATCCACCTTCCCGCACCTCTCCTTGGGGGGAGGCAGCCAAAGAAGGTGGGTTTGAGGGTCAGCAACCACAGGCTTGGTCAGCCTGATTGAGGAACAATTGCTACAACACTGGCAGCTGGCAGGGAGGGCACCAGGGAAAGCCCTAGCTAGGGAGCTATCCTGTTCTTTGCAGGGACCCCGAGAGAACAGGATCCTGGCTCTGTGACTGCCAGAAGAACAACTGAGGCCTCAAGGTGCTAAAACCTGCAGATATCTGTTTAACTAGGAGAAAACAGCAGCCCCCAGCCAGGGGCAAAACCTAGCGACCCCTCGCTCCCGCCCAAGAGGGCACTAATGAATCAGCCACCTGCTTTCTCTCGCTCGCTCTCCCCGGCAGGCTCCGTAAGCAGCCCAGGATGGGACATGAGTCCCAGCCCCACAGAGCAGAAGGGAGTGATGTTAGCTAAAAAACACAGAAGATGCCATGTGGTAGAGGGCATTGAATTATTATCCTGGCTCTACCCATAGCCCACTTCTCTGTTAGCCCAAGTGACTCGGTGGGCCCCAAAGCCTTGTTTCAGGCTCGTGTCTCTGGCCTAGAACAACCCTTGCTGGTGTCTCTGAGCAGCCCTTCAGAGGGCTGGTGGGCAAGGGGCTGGGGCATGTTAGCTGGCTTGTCTGGCACTGATGCATTTTAAGCTGTTGGTGCTCTGTGCCTCTGCAGTGACAGCTTTATTTGTTAAACCAGAGTCAAGAGGACAAGCTGCATGTCAGGCGTCTGGTAGGATGGCTGGTGACCTTGCTTCCCCGGAGGAAAAGCGGTCACTATAAATTACGTCTTTACTCTGGCTTCCAGGTGCCTTCTGGCTGCTGGAGCTGTCAGCACGATGCATTCAGCGCTAGCAGTTCAATCGTGCTCATGCTAGGGATTCAGTCACTGTCAGTGGCTCCAGGACACTATCCAGAGTGGCAGAACTCAGGCATTTGCAAATGCTTGGCTAGGAAGGGAGAGCTGCAAAGAAGAGCTCTCCCCTCTGACGAACATTTCAGCAATTTCCTACTGGTGTGAGGGGCTGAATAATTGCGTCAACTTTAAATTTGGTTCCACTTGCCTGTTCCCAAGGGCATTTTTTACTGGTTACTTTGGAGCTATAAAGCTATGCAATAAGTAACACGCAGAAGACAGATCAGTCAAGAGCCATCCCCGTGACTAATCTTCCCCCCCGCTTTTCTATAAAATGTGAATGCTCGGAACAGGCAAGGCAGCTCCCGCTTAGCAACATGGAGCAAGACCCTTCCCCATTTGTAGAGGGAATGATCATACAGGTCTCACCCACAGCAGGGTTGTGAGGCCTTGTTGGTTACTCTGTGCAAAGTGCTACGAGAACCAGGGGTGGATGGGGTTCGAGAAGGTGGCAGGATGCAGCTGCTGCTGATTGATTACTGCATGAACTAATGAGATGTGCTAGTTAAAAACCAAATCGAGAAAGTGAAAGGAGCAGAGGAAATAAAACTAGCAAAGGAAAAATGTAAAGAATACACAGGCGAAGGAAATCCTCATTAGTGAGTGTTTGTTACACAGCCCCAAGGGACTCGGAGGTCATTGACACACAATAATGGACATGCAGCAGAGAATCCTGTGGCACCTTATAGACTAACAGACGTCAGTTAGTCTGTCACGTCTGTTAGTCTATAAGGTGCCACAGGATTCTTTTACAGATCCAGACTAACACGGCTACCCCTCTGAATAATGGACATGGTCGCTGCCCAAGGGGCTTAGCAGAAGCCCGGGGCTAGTGGAACCCTCTTGGATAGGAAGAAAGAGGCAGATAAGCTAAGGCCAACAGGATAAGACTGGCTAGTCTGTGCTGGCGGAGAGCTTCAGTGGGATGTATTCATGTACTTCCCAGTGGATGAGTTTGTTGGTTGTTCCTGTGGTTGTGCTGGGAGGTGTTTGTTGAGGGCTGGCTGGAGCTTTGGGCCTGATCTCCACTCTGTGATGTGCTAACGTTGGGGTAACTCCATTGGCTTCAGTGGGGGGATGCTGCTGTAATGAAGGAGGGATCAGAGGCTTTGCATTGGCCCAGCTCAGAGGCTGGTCCAGTGGCAGTGAAATGGTCCAAGTTGCTTCCACCAGAGGTCAGAGTTAGGGCCACAGAATGAGCCAAGGTCGTTAAGTTCAGGCCCTATCTGGCCGGATGAGGAGTGCCTCTGATTCCCTGCATCCAGAAGGGAATGGCTGACAGGGCGGCGGAGGAACAGGCAGACAGACCAGTCATATCCATAGTAATTATCAGCTGGAGTTCATGCCAGCTCGGCGCCACTTTTCAGCACCACGGCCAGGGGCATGAGTGTAGCCAGTGAGAAAGGGTATGTTTTCCTTCAGTACTCGCTGGAAGAGCAACCTTGCACCTGGCGGTGTGCCCATCACAGGGGGTCCAGTCGCCCCGCACAGGAGCTGTGGAATGCTGTTGGGTAATGCTTTGCCTCCACTTAGCCCTCATGTCTGAGACCCCTGAAGGCATGTGGGGGGCTGAGGAGCCCAGGAGCAAGCTGTGTGCAAGTTCCTAGGCTCCCTCCATTCCTGCTCTGATCTTCCAGTAGCTGGATGGGCATCTGCCCTTCGTGGGCCCAGTTCTACTACCTGTACTCACACAGGCTCATTGACTTCCTTCCCTCCAGCGCCATCTCCTGCTCTCTGAGAAGGCAGCTGGATTTTCTGCTCTAGTTCAAACAGGATGATTCCAGGGGGGTCTCTGGCTGTGCTCTGCAGGAGGTCAGATGAGATGAGCACAACAGTCCCTCTGGCCTTGGACCCTATGGCAGAACGAGTCAGACAAAGCAAGGAGATGGCTATAGGCAACTGCAAAGAGCCTCGCAGCCCAGGGACCAGGTTAGACCCCTTAGAATAGGCAGCCCAGGGTGGAGTTTCCCTTGCAGACATGGGCAGCAGATTTATGGCCAGGGCCTCCTGCCTCCAGACCAACATCCTAACCTGGAAAGCTCAAGTCTCAGCAAGACCCTGTGCTGAGATGATTCCCATACAGGGCTTGGTCTCCACAGGGCACCATCCTGCTCCTATTGAAATGCATGGGAATGTTGTCCTTTTTCTCACTGGAGGCAGGCAAGGTCATGACCTGAGTGAGTGCAGGACTTGTGAGTCACTCATCGCTCTGTGGCTGAACCGCAGTCAGCGGGATCTTTGGAGCCCCAGTGGAGGCTGTCTCCAGCTCGTAACTTTGAGTCCAAAGAGTTTCTAACATGGCAGTTTGGCTGTTCTGCACAGCTGCTGGCTCCTAGCTGGGCAGTTTCCCATCACTTTTATTATCCTGCTCTGAGACAGGCCTCAGGCCAGTAGGGAATGGCTATTGGTTTGGCCAGTGCACCCACTAGGAGGAGACAGAAACTCCTGCCCCATATTAATGCCAAGAGCCTCCTTTGGGAACATCAAAGGGGCAGCTTAGCACTCTGCCCTCACCCGTTGTGCTTCCCCAGCACATCTCCCAGCAGGCTCACCCCTCCCCTGCCAGGAGGTCGGTGTTCTCAGCCCCCTTTCACAGGGGCCAGCTGACAAGTGGCTGAATTGAGCACAGAACCAGCTGTCCAGAGGTGCAATCTGCTGCTCTAACCCTTACATCTCATTGCCTGGCAATGCTAGTGGGTGACAACAGGGGAAGAGGCAGGGATCATTTTTTGACCCTGCCTCAGGCCATGGCTGGTCGTTCTGGGGCTCCCAGGGAAAAGCTGTTGGCTGAAGTCCCCTGTGTTCTGACCCAGCAGAGTTCAAAACTGGTTTGTTTTATTCCCATTAACCTTTAATGCTAGGAGGGACTTTTCATAATGCATTTATAATTTCAACAATGTTCTTTCAACAACAACAACAATAACGAAACGTCTTTAATGGATGAAATGTGCTGAGTGAAAGCTGCCACATGCCAAACAATGTATTACCATGTTAAGGCTTCATTTTTTAATCTGAAAAATATTTATCATTAAGGCCTGATTAAGAAGGGGCTGTTTCTTTGGTGAGCATGGCTTTTCCAGCTCCTCTGTCGCCGCCCCTTTCACAATGAATTGCTAATTGATTTTTCTGATTTTGAAGCTGAAGTGGCTCCGTGCATTTGTCTTTACTTTTAAATCAGTTGTTTACAAGGACTCGGTGCAATGATTGGGCCTACATCCATCTTGCACCAGCTGCCTCCAGCTCACTGAATGCCAGGGGAGAAAGGAGCTGTGATCGGGGTCCGGCCCTTTAATTCGATCAGGTCCGGGCCATGAGTTTTACAGCTGGATAAAGATTCAAAGCTCTTGCGGCCAGACGGGCCCGATCTGAGCTCCTGCATAGCACACGCCCATGAAGTTACGCAGTGAATCCTGCAGCCAGCCCAGGGCTCTGGGCTGAGCTAGAGCAGATCTTTCAGAAAGAGCCTCCAACCTTCTCCCCAAGGTGCCCCCTTTACTATTCATTTATGTAACAGAGCCCAGAGGCAGTACTATCTATTTCACCTGAGCTCCTGCCCAAGCAGGTTGCTCTCTGCAGGACCTCCTGGCCTTCCGTCTAGCTCCTGTGTGCTTCAGGCCTCGTCTGCACTGTGAGCAGAGCATCATGTTAGAAACTCTGCTAACACTATGCATCGCCCTAGGCTCGCCAGCACTGGCCTGGTCCACATGCAAGGCCAAAGCATGCTGAACACTGGGCTGCTTAAGGCTGTTAGTTACCACTTGGACTAAGACCTGGAGCTGTATCCAGTTCAGAGGGTTTTGTCCAATGGGAGCTGGCTTGGACCTATGGGAGTTAGACCCTGAGGCGTGTTAGAGAAATATCCTTTTCCTTGCAGAGTGAGAAGGGCCAGGGACTCTTTGAAGTTGCTGATTTGGTTATTCTGCAGGTACCTGCCTCAGAAGATCACCTCTGCACATGGAAGAGGTTTCCCCATGGGAGGAGAACATGACGTGGGAGCCCCCAGGTGCTCTAAGGTCAGTGGTGGGGCCAGTAGGATCCTGACTCACCTACCTGAACTGGTGTGCTCCAATTTTAAGCAGAGGGATGGATCCTGCAGAATAAGTGAGTATCTGCTGAAAGTAAGAGCAAAGACATTTTCATGCTACCAGGCCCCGTATGGAACAGGATGTGCCCTTATGGATCAATCGATGTCTAACTTCACACCCTTCCTTCCCCTTTTTAAATGTCCTTGGATTCCAGGCACTAAATCCTATTAATTTCCACTGCTGGAGGGGCAGGATGATTATTTGGAAAGCAGCACATGCTGTACGGGGGGGGGACTCCCGGAGTTCATTCTTCTGCTGCGGCAGAGGCATGAAGATTATTCATTTACCTTAGAGCACAAACTGACTCTTCTGACTTATGATAATGAACTTGGAGGACAAAAATTAATCCTCCGCTGGTTTCTTATAGCTGGGAACTTTAAACCTAAATGGGAATCAGCTATTAAACTTGACAGGAATTCATAACTGAGTTAAAGCTAGATGAAAAAAAGCTTATGGGTCAGAAATACTTCAAGGATCCTGGTGTTTCTGATGTTCAAAACAATGAACTCCTGGAATTAATACAGCAGGCAAGGTGTGAACTGCTTACAGTCTAAGGTGAACTTCCAGGACAGCTCAGCTTTCTAATGTCCCCACCGGGGATTCCAGGGCAGAGCTCTCTCCCCTCCAGAACTGAAAGGGCACGGTAGGGTCATGCTGTCAGGAACAGAGATGTGACCAGACACACAGCGTGCACAGCACAGTCAAACTGGCTGCTGGTCTAAACTGAATTCCAGTCTCTCAGGCCACATAAGAGCTGCTAAGGCAGAGTCATCTCTCTGTCCCTGGGCCTGCCTTGACCTTCAGCTGGCATAACATCTCCCTGCTTTGGGAGAAGGGAGGAAGGGCAGGGCTCCAAAGTGACAGCACACATTCCCATGCAGTGTGCACAAGAAGAATCCCAGAACTAGAGTTCCCAGAGAAGAAAGTGTCGGTAAAGAACCAATGTCACCCTAATTAGCTGCTGCTTTTGACAGAGGATTCAGATTCTACCTGCTTTTCTTGTTGGTAAATATTCAGCTCGGAAGTTGGAGCTATTGCTGATCTGTCCAGAAATCCCCTGGCAAAGGCGGAGCAGGTGTGTTATCTGCATTTCTATGCAAGAGGAGCCTGGCTGCTGGGGCTGACTGGCTAATATCACAAGGGCTCAAACCCAGGAGTTACTGTCTAAATGCCAATCCCACAGGCATGCGAGATCAGAAACCTGAGAGCAGCAGCTGATCGATTGGGGCGTTTCAGTCCGTTCAGGGAAGTGCATGGTAAAGATGCAATTAGTGTTGGTTATAAAGTGCAGCAGGAAGCAAGTTTATTTTATCAGAACACCCAAGGAAGGCGAGAGCCCTTGGAGATCAGTAGGTGAACATACAAAAACTGCTGAAAACCAGCTTTTCTATCCCACACTTGGTACAAAGTCAGGGCTACTGTAGCATCTGTAAACCCTGTGAAAATCTCATTGGCCTGAATGCTCTGAGCAGAGAGAATATGGTTTGCATTTAAACTGGCATTTGACACCCCCCCACACACATAAAAACCCATCTATAGAGCCTCATTAATAGCAAATTCAAACAGAGAGAGAGAGAGAGAGTTTAAAAGAGCAACACCAGACCAAATGGGGCTGCGGCTGAACCCCACAGTCTTCCCCCACCATTTCTTCTCTTCCCAGCTGAGAGAGCTTTGGCTGCGTACACCTCATTTACAGAGCATGCAGCTATGTGTCAATGTGTGAAGGCAAAGCCAGCTACTGAGTGGGGACATGTCTCTCCTTTAGCTTTGGCCCCAGGGGAAGGGTCTGTCAGAGTTACTGGCTCCAGGGCGCGAGGGGATACCATTTGGGTGGAAAAACTGTTAGAATTTTAGAAAAAAAATTCTTTAGAGTTGGAGCTTGTTAGAGCGATGACTGTGACTGTGCAGCACCCTGCACAGTGGGGCCCTGATCTCAGCTGGGGCAGGGTCTGTCTGTCACTGTGTGTCCGTGCAGCACCCTGCACAGTGGGGCCCTGATCTCAGCTGGGGCAGGGTCTGTCTGTCACTGTGTGTCCATGCAGCACCCTGCACAGTGGGGCCCTGATCTCAGCTGGGGCAGGGTCTGTCTGTCACTGTGTGTCTGTGCAGCACCTGGCCAAAAGATACTCCAGCGGGAATTGTATCATAAACACGTGGGGCTAGATCGCTCAGTGTCGGTTACGCCCAGGCTGCCTGTGCTGCTCTGGCAGCATAAAGGGGCGTACAGTGGGCAGACGGCGCCATCAGAGAGTACTGCCCCCGCATACACACACACCAGGGGCTCTGCAGCCTGTATGGAGCGGCATCTGAGCTGTGTAGCTGTATGCCAGGGCATGGCTGCGGGGGCTGGACTATGGCTGGTCTGTGCGGCCATTGGGAGCAGTCAGTTGGAGGCAGCCCTGGGTCTGCTCTAGCTAGAACTGGTCAACAATAGAAAACATTCTTAGAAATGTGCCCCTTTTTCACAGAAAAATGTCACATTTCAAAATTTCAAGTGGCAGCCAATGGCTGTAACTGGCACTGGGGTCAGCAGTGTCCTGCACATCTCTCCCCAGGCTAGGAGCGGTGCACATGGCTTAAAGCCAGCTTTGGCCCTCCTGCGCCATTCCTTCCCCAAGTGCAGCACCGAGGGTGGGAATCGGGCTCCAGCACGTGACCTGGCCTGATAATATCTGTCAATGCAGACTCATGCACATCCCTATAGGAGAGGTGATGAGCCATTCCACTCTTGGGGGGACCCCCTTTATGAAGCACCCCAGCCAGTGGGAAATCCTTCTCCCGTGAACTTCCTGCCTTTCACGCCTCTAAAGGTGGTGGGTTAACAGATGCAGGCAGGAATATCTGTTGGCGGGCTCGGCTACTGCAGTGATGGGGTGCGAGAATGTAGTCTGTGAAACGTGGCTCTGTTCAGCTGCAAGCCTTGTGCGTTCCAATGTGCACCGCTGGGTTTTCAGTACCCTCCTTGCTGTCAGAAATTCATTGCAAGGTGGCAATTTCAATCTCTCTCTT
>NC_133793.1:1057890-1063581 GCF_003597395.2 Chelonoidis abingdonii
CCCCCCCCGGCTTGCCGCCCCAGGCACACGCTTGCTGCGCTGGTGCCTGGAGCCGCCCCTTCCCAGAGCCCAGCACAAACAGAGGCTATTGGCTGGGGCTAATGAAGCCAGACACATCACATGACAATTTGTAGTTGATTAGATCTTTCAAACACTATTTATGTTGATCTCCTTTTAATTTACTTTCTCTGTAAGCCAGAAGCTTGGCATCAGACCAGGGCACAGGCAAGCGGATCCAGCGGGAGCAGAGTCCAGCTTGCCAGACGCTCACAGCACAGAGTTTTTCATCTCTGCGGCTCCAGCCAGCAGTGGCTGATTCTGTCCATGCGGTTCCTCCAGCCACAGGGCGAGGGGAAGCACTGCGATGCTGGGTTCTCTGCAGGGCTGCTCACCACCAGCACTACTCCACTGGCCGCTGGTCTCACTGCAAATGGGGATGGAGCCTGCCTGGCCCCAGACACACTCCTATAATGGACTCTGCAGGGCTGAGACCTGGCAGGGGGGACGAGCGACCAGCAACCTGCTCCCCTGCCATGTTACTGGTTCAAGGCCACAGAATAACAGAGGACAGGTATTCTGAGGGAGCCCGGGGTTGTGGTCCCAACACCGGCCTGGGACTCAGGCAGTGGGGGTCAGCTCTCTGCTCTGCCCCAGACTCCCCATCTGGCCTGGCTGGACAGGTCACTTGGTGTCTCTCTGGGCTCCAGCTCCCCTCTGTACCAGGAGGACAGTTTCCTCGTGGCCACCCCTTGTCTGTCTTGTTGAGCTAGTCAGGGCAGGAGCTGGCTCTGGCTCTGGGCACGTGCAGTTGGCACAACGGGGACTTGATTTGTGATACAAATCCCAGCTGGAGGCAGAGCCTACATGGCCATGAAGCTTCTTCCGCCCGCTCTATGTGAGGCGAGTGGGGCTGACCGGGCTGATGATCTCCAGGTCTTGGTCAAGTCAAGACTCAGCTGTTGTAATGTGCTCCCCAGGGGCCCCATCCTGGGAGCACTCGGAAACTGAAGTTCACACAGAGTGCAGCTACCACCTTGCCTGGGGAGCATGGGCTCCCGTTGCTACGGGGTCTGCTCTGGCTGCCTGTGGGTTTCTGTGCACAGGGGAAGGTTCAAAGACCTCAGTGGCTTGGGACCTGTTTGCTCGGCTGATGTCTCTCTTGCTCTCTCTCTCTGTGCCAGGCTGCTATAGCAGGGATGAGTTGAGCTTCTCAGATTAGAGCTCTCTTGCTATAAAGAAGAGGTAGCTGCTGGCAGGGAGCTCGCCTGACCAAACGAAAACACTCACAACACCTTGGAGCATTGAAATGTTTCCACATTAAAAACGAAACCAAACCCCAGTGACACTCCAAGGACACTGCGCTGGCAGCCTGCAAGTGACACTGGCAACAAAAGAAACTGAGCACGAGCACAGTGATTTCCATCCTCTCAACTGAGCAAAACATACACAGCCTGATGATCCAAGGTGTGATCAGTGCCCAGGGAAGGAATTCGGTTTGTTCCCCAGCTCTTTCAAGTCCTGCCCAAGGAACATAAACGCAGCAGTGGTGCAAGCAGCGTGATACACAGAGTCTGCTTCACCTAAAATGGAGAAAAATAAATTGCTGGGTACAGATTGGCATTCTGAGAGTTGGAACTGGCCCCCATGCCCATGTCCACCCTGCGTGTATATCACAGCATTTTGTCCTTCCATCTGCACTGGTGCATATCGAGTGGCCAAAGCTTCTCTTCCAGATTTGCTCAATGCACTTTCCCAGCAGCCTGGCTGTCCTGCATTCCCCAGGAGGCTGGATTCAGCTTGCACTGAATTAAATTAGCAGTTCTATGATAATTGATTAAACAAGAAAACGTAAAGGGCTTTTTTTCTCCCAGGGAAAGGCTGCAGTAAAATACACGGTGGGAATGTAATGATGCTGTGGCTTAGCTGCCTGGTGAGCTCTATGCCACATACCCGGGCAGAATCGGGCTGCTTATGTCAATACCAAACACTGCCCCCTTGAAACAGCGACACAGAGATCAGCACCACTGAAGTTTAGCTCAGAGTTTTTGTGAGTTGCTTCCCCTGAGGTTGCCGGAGCAGGATGGGTGCATCCTGAATCCCATTTCCCACAGTGATTCTCAGGGGCTAAGTGGGCCCATAGGATGGCATATAACTGATTACTCCAATCAGTGAGCAGCAGTAATAGCCCGGAGGACAGGAGAGAAGTTGCAGATAAATTTCCTGCCATCCAGCAGCACCAGGCAGTTCAGTTTTATGACTCGAGGAGAGCAATCACTCATCTCCTTTGAGCAAGTAATAGCCAGCGCAGGTGGACGGTGATTGCTTTGCATATGGAAGCAATTTTAACCTTCTCAGCACTAGGGAGGAGCCAACCCCCCCTTTGTTTGGGCAGACACTTCTCCTTTAATGGGAAGAATCTTTTGAAAATTGAGGGGTTGTTCTTGCTTGCACCAGTTTTGCAGCTTTGTGACCCCACTGGCTTTGGTGGCATCACTCCTGATTTACACCAGGTACGTGAAAGCAGAATCCTGCCCTGTTTTCAGAGCTCATTAGCAAGTGCATGACCATGAGCCAAAGCCCCAGCATGACGTTTCCAGTCCCTGCGTCACGACACTGGCACATCAGAGGCTCTCTGCGGGACAGAGGGCCAAGCAGCCTCTAACCAGAGCTTGAGGAATGTTATCAGGTGGCCACAGGGGGGTCTGTATCCAGTGGTTGACCAGCATAAATAACTCTAGTGTGTGCTCCCAGTGCAGGCCACTGTGCACTGGCTGCCTGCGGGCGCTGGGGGCTACTGCTTACTCCGTTTTCTCTCTAACATTCCCCAGCCTGCCCACGCTGCCCTGCCGCCTGGCACGGGGAGTGCTCCCGCACAGGTCTCTACGTTCCCTTGGGCTGCGTGCCGCGTATGGGCACATACTGGGGCAGTGGGCACCATGGAACTCGTGTGATCCACGAGCACATCAGGAACCCCACGGGACAGATAATCCCTGGCACTGGCTCTGCACAGGATCACCCCTTGGCACCAGCATGGAGCTGCACCAGTGAAAAAACAAATGCAGCTGAAAACAGCCCTGAAGCCCCATTTCACAGGGCCTAGCCCAAGAGTGTCCGGCTTCTTGGGCCCTTCTGGGGAAATCTGGGCTTGTCTTGTGGCTGTTCATGTGCATGTCTGTGGGGAGGCATCGCAGCACCGTGGGCCTGGCTCTGTCTGGGACTCAGGGGGCTTCTGGGCTTTGTCCTTGGAGCTGTTTCACTGGGAGCTCTTTCAGTGGGGGAGAACCAGACCCTCCAAAACTGCTGTTGCTCCTTTGCCCCCCAGACCCAGTGTACATAGACAAACATGGGGGAGCACGTGTGCAGCCTGTGCCTGCGGGGTAAGGAAGCCCCTGTGCCCAGTAGCAGGATGGGCATTGACAATGCACTGGCTGGGACCCCAGGGTTTGGGGAATGGGGGGAAGAGGAAGGCAAATGCAGGGACAGCCATGTGTCTTGCAGAGTTTTACCCCCCACACCCACTGATCCCTCTGCCCTAAAAGGCTCCAGGGTGCTGCACCAACCCCCCAGGAGAGAGCTGGGCCTCCGTGCATTGTTGAGACGCTGTGGGGGGTGAGGAGAGGCCTCTCTGGCTTTCACACAGGTCACTCCTTGCTGCTGCTGCACTGCATTGCAGGCTTCCCTGGAGTGAACCTACTGCCCTTCCTTAGGGGATTCTCTCAGGGACCAGCTGGGAATTCTGTGCCCTAGAGGAGGAATACACCGACCAAGCTCTGCTTTCATCCTGTGCAGCTCCTGGGGGCTGAGGGAGTGAAGCTCAGAGAAAGGGGGAGTGGGGCAGAGTTCCAGGGATTCCATGGGCCTTTCTGCAGGGGAATTAGTGATGGTGAAACGCCACCCTTTGAAGACACTGAACAGTCCTCTCTTCCCGCGGGACTAACTGAACATCATCTGTTAGCAATCAGCCTGCTCATTCCGCCACTAACCATACTGGGAAAAGCAGCCCCTTCGCCTCCCTGCAGCCCATGGGAATTCAGCTGGGAGCCTGGGCTGGTTTCCAGCTGGGGCTGGAGGGAGCGAGGGAGGCAGCAGCAGCCAGTGCCCAGCCGTGAGTTTCAGTCAGACAGTGAATCAGCCCAGGCTCAGGTCTCATCCCTTTTTAGTGTGTGCAAAGTGATTTGTAGGAAGATGGGGCCAGGATTTTACTTGTCTGGGAGAGGGAGGAGGCAGGAGGAAGAGACAGACAGAGCCCAGGAGTCCTGCCATAAGGAGCTGGGGAGGGCTGGATACAATGTTCTGCGCCAGCACTCCTGAGCGCTCACACACTGGGCAGGATGCACTCACATGGTCAGAGGGATTGTAAAGTTCAGCATCCAGTTAATTATTTTTTGATTAAATTAGATCTTCCTCTTTTTTTTATTCCACCCACAAATGATTCCTGCATAATTAATGCTGGCTGATTCCAGGCATTCACTTACTGCTGCTGAGGGGAGAGAGATTTCATTTGCAGTCAGATACTTAACCCTGCAGGATTAAAACACAGAAAGTTACAAATAGTTTTGGACCAGATGCACTGGGCGCTTCCGAGCCTCCAGAATGTTCATTGTTTTGGAGGAAATGTCCTGGATTTACTCAGCTAGCAGTTTCCCTTTATGATTTTCTGGCCCAAAAAACTCTGTCAAAGATTGATATTTGGAGAATTGCTTGGAACAGAGATTTGAATCCACAGCTATCGCTGACCCAGTGGAATACAATTATATCTAAAGTCAAAGGAACAGCTACAGACCTGAGACTAAGGCTTTTTCATCGCACAATCCTTTAGTGAATCCATTGGTCTCCACACAACCAAAGGGGCCTCATAACTGCTGCCCACTGTTGGAAATGTAACTCGCTTGCTCCCTAGCTCGTCTATTTTGGAAATGCCTCTATGTCAAGAATTTCTGCTACGAGGTTGGTCAAAGGACCAATTTGATACTGGATGCTAACTTGGAGCCCTCCCCCATACGTTTCATTCTTGGCTATATTCCTGAGACCTGGAGAGTACCTGGTAACAAGGCAGCAGCACAGGTCCAACCTGCAGTTTTGGTCACCCAAAATGAATCCTGTGATAATGGAAAAGTCCCTGCCCACCCACGACTGCTGCCCAGCTCAGTGTCTGGCATTCTGCAGACAGGGGATGTCTGAAGAAATCAAAGTAATTTGGGCTGACTTTTTAGAGGACTGTGATTAACATAGACCCTGAAGATAAATATGGTGCTTCCCCTCCCCTCTCTTTATCTCAGGGTTTCCCAAACAGGGGTCGCTGCTTCTGTAGGGAAAGGACAAGCTGCCAGACAGTTCAGGGCCCCACTTGTCTAGTGGCTGATAATACAACTGGATCAATCAGGCCCCTTTTGCAAAGGAACTGTCAATTTTTATTCATGTGCCATCTCTCCCCGGGGTCTGTAATGATGTTCTCCATTAAATCTGTCCTCAAGATGCTAGGAAGTGGGCTGGCTACAAAGCTGTCAAGTACAATTACTTCATTACGCTGGGACACAAACTGCCATTAGCCAAAGCATGTTTTGACAAGACTTAGACTCATAGACTCATAGACTCGTAGCTCAGAAGGGACCAATATGATCATCTAGTCTGACCTCCTGCTCAAAGCAGGCCACAGAACCCTACCCATCCACTTTTATAACAACCCCTAAC